>NW_022263703.1:0-45255 GCF_002021735.2 Oncorhynchus kisutch
CCTAAATCCCTCAATGGTAAAGACTATTACTGAGATAAACATATGATGCTCTCTAGGTAAAGACTGAGATAACACATATGCTGCTCTCTAGGTAAAGACTAATACTGAGATAACAAACATATGATGCTCTCTAGGTAAAGACTGAGATAACAACATATGCTGCTCTCTAGGTAAAGACTGAGATAACAACATATGCTGCTCTCTAGGTAAAGACTGAGATAACAACATATGATGCTCTCTAGGTAAACACTGAGATAACAACATATGCTGCTCTCAGTAAGACTAATACTGAGATAACAACATATGCTGCTCTCTAGGTAAGACTAATACTGAGATAACAACATATGATGCTCTCTAGGTAAAGACTAATACTGAGATAACAACATATGATGCTCTCTAGGTAAAGACTGAGATAACAACATATGCTGCTCTCTAGGTAAAGACTGAGATAACAACATATGATGCTCTCTAGGTAAAGACTGAGATAACAACATATGCTGCTCTCTAGGTAAAGACTGAGATAACAACATATGATGCTCTCTAGGTAAAGACTGAGATAACAACATATGATGCTCTCTAGGTAAAGACTAATACTGAGATAACAACATATGATGCTCTCTAGGTAAAGACTGAGATAACAACATATGCTGCTCTCTAGGTAAAGACTAATACTGAGATAACAACATATGATGCTCTCTAGGTAAAGACTGAGATAACAACATATGCTGCTCTCTAGGTAAAGACTGAGATAACAACATATGATGCTCTCTAGGTAAAGACTAATACTGAGATAACAACATATGATGCTCTCTAGGTAAAGACTGAGATAACAACATATGCTGCTCTCTAGGTAAAGACTGAGATAACAACATATGATGCTCTCTAGGTAAAGACTGAGATAACAACATATGATGCTCTCTAGGTAAAGACTGAGATAACAACATATGCTGCTCTCTAGGTAAAGACTAATACTGAGAAACAACATATGATGCTCTCTAGGTAAACACTGAGATAACAACATATGATGCTCTCTAGGTAAAGACTGAGATAACAACATATGCTGCTCTCTAGGTAAAGACTGAGATAACAACATATGATGCTCTCTAGGTAAAGACTGAGATAACAACATATGATGCTCTCTAGGTAAAGACTAATACTGAGATAACAACATATGATGCTCTCTAGGTAAAGACTGAGATAACAACATATGATGCTCTCTAGGTAAAGACTAATACTGAGATAACAACATATGATGCTCTCTAGGTAAAGACTGAGATAACAACATATGCTGCTCTCTAGGTAAAGACTGAGATAACAACATATGCTGCTCTCTAGGTAAAGACTGAGATAACAACATATGCTGCTCTCTAGGTAAACACTGAGATAACAACATATGCTGCTCTCTAGGTAAAGACTAATACTGAGATAACAACATATGCTGCTCTCTAGGTAAAGACTAATACTGAGATAACAACATATGATGCTCTCTAGGTAAAGACTACTGAGATAACAACATATGATGCTCTCTAGGTAAAGACTGAGATAACAACATATGCTGCTCTCTAGGTAAACACTGAGATAACAACATATGATGCTCTCTAGGTAAAGACTGAGATAACAACATATGATGCTCTCTAGGTAAAGACTGAGATAACAACATATGCTGCTCTCTAGGTAAAGACTAATACTGAGATAACAACATATGATGCTCTCTAGGTAAAGACTGAGATAACAACATATGATGCTCTCTAGGTAAAGACTGAGATAACAACATATGCTGCTCTCTAGGTAAAGACTGAGATAACAACATATGATGCTCTCTAGGTAAAGACTGAGATAACAACATATGATGCTCTCTAGGTAAAGACTGAGATAACAACATATGCTGCTCTCTAGGTAAAGACTAATACTGAGATAACAACATATGATGCTCTCTAGGTAAAGACTGAGATAACAACATATGATGCTCTCTAGGTAAAGACTGAGATAACAACATATGCTGCTCTCTAGGTAAAGACTAATACTGAGATAACAACATATGATGCTCTCTAGGTAAAGACTGAGATAACAACATATGATGCTCTCTAGGTAAAGACTGAGATAACAACATATGCTGCTCTCTAGGTAAAGACTGAGATAACAACATATGATGCTCTCTAGGTAAAGACTGAGATAACAACATATGATGCTCTCTAGGTAAAGACTGAGATAACAACATATGCTGCTCTCTAGGTAAAGACTAGATAACAACATATGATGCTCTCTAGGTAAAGACTGAGATAACAACATATGCTGCTCTCTAGGTAAAGACTAATACTGAGATAACAACATATGCTGCTCTCTAGGTAAAGACTAATACTGAGATAACAACATATGATGCTCTCTAGGTAAAGACTGAGATAACAACATATGATGCTCTCTAGGTAAAGACTGAGATAAAACATATGCTGCTCTCTAGGTAAAGACTACTGAGATAACAACATATGATGCTCTCTAGGTAAAGACTGAGATAACAACATATGATGCTCTCTAGGTAAAGACTGAGATAACAACATATGCTGCTCTCTAGGTAAAGACTGAGATAACAACATATGCTGCTCTCTAGGTAAAGACTGAGATAACAACATATGATGCTCTCTAGGTAAAGACTGAGATAACAACATATGCTGCTCTCTAGGTAAAGACTGAGATAACAACATATGCTGCTCTCTAGGTAAAGACTGAGATAACAACATATGATGCTCTCTAGGTAAAGACTGAGATAACAACATATGATGCTCTCTAGGTAAAGACTGAGATAACAACATATGCTGCTCTCTAGGTAAAGACTAATACTGAGATAACAACATATGATGCTCTCTAGGTAAAGACTGAGATAACAACATATGATGCTCTCTAGGTAAAGACTGAGATAACAACATATGCTGCTCTCTAGGTAAAGACTGAGATAACAACATATGATGCTCTCTAGGTAAAGACTGAGATAACAACATATGATGCTCTCTAGGTAAAGACTAACTGAGATAACAACATATGATGCTCTCTAGGTAAAGACTGAGATAACAACATATGCTGCTCTCTAGGTAAAGACTAATACTGAGATAACAACATATGATGCTCTCTAGGTAAAGACTGAGATAACAACATATGCTGCTCTCTAGGTAAAGACTGAGATAACAACATATGCTGCTCTCTAGGTAAAGACTGAGATAACAACATATGCTGCTCTCTAGGTAAAGACTGAGATAACAACATATGCTGCTCTCTAGGTAAAGACTAATACTGAGATAACAACATATGCTGCTCTCTAGGTAAAGACTAATACTGAGATAACAACATATGATGCTCTCTAGGTAAAGACTAATACTGAGATAACAACATATGATGCTCTCTAGGTAAAGACTGAGATAACAACATATGCTGCTCTCTAGGTAAACACTGAGATAACAACATATGATGCTCTCTAGGTAAAGACTGAGATAACAACATATGATGCTCTCTAGGTAAAGACTGAGATAACAACATATGCTGCTCTCTAGGTAAAGACTAATACTGAGATAACAACATATGATGCTCTCTAGGTAAAGACTGAGATAACAACATATGATGCTCTCTAGGTAAAGACTGAGATAACAACATATGCTGCTCTCTAGGTAAAGACTGAGATAACAACATATGATGCTCTCTAGGTAAAGACTGAGATAACAACATATGATGCTCTCTAGGTAAAGACTGAGATAACAACATATGCTGCTCTCTAGGTAAAGACTAATACTGAGATAACAACATATGATGCTCTCTAGGTAAAGACTGAGATAACAACATATGATGCTCTCTAGGTAAAGACTGAGATAACAACATATGCTGCTCTCTAGGTAAAGACTAATACTGAGATAACAACATATGATGCTCTCTAGGTAAAGACTGAGATAACAACATATGATGCTCTCTAGGTAAAGACTGAGATAACAACATATGCTGCTCTCTAGGTAAAGACTGAGATAACAACATATGATGCTCTCTAGGTAAAGACTGAGATAACAACATATGATGCTCTCTAGGTAAAGACTGAGATAACAACATATGCTGCTCTCTAGGTAAAGACTGAGATAACAACATATGCTGCTCTCTAGGTAAAGACTGAGATAACAACATATGATGCTCTCTAGGTAAAGACTGAGATAACAACATATGCTGCTCTCTAGGTAAAGACTAATACTGAGATAACAACATATGCTGCTCTCTAGGTAAAGACTAATACTGAGATAACAACATATGATGCTCTCTAGGTAAAGACTGAGATAACAACATATGATGCTCTCTAGGTAAAGACTGAGATAAAACATATGCTGCTCTCTAGGTAAAGACTAATACTGAGATAACAACATATGATGCTCTCTAGGTAAAGACTGAGATAACAACATATGATGCTCTCTAGGTAAAGACTGAGATAACAACATATGCTGCTCTCTAGGTAAAGACTGAGATAACAACATATGCTGCTCTCTAGGTAAAGACTGAGATAACAACATATGATGCTCTCTAGGTAAAGACTGAGATAACAACATATGCTGCTCTCTAGGTAAAGACTGAGATAACAACATATGCTGCTCTCTAGGTAAAGACTGAGATAACAACATATGATGCTCTCTAGGTAAAGACTGAGATAACAACATATGATGCTCTCTAGGTAAAGACTGAGATAACAACATATGCTGCTCTCTAGGTAAAGACTAATACTGAGATAACAACATATGATGCTCTCTAGGTAAAGACTGAGATAACAACATATGATGCTCTCTAGGTAAAGACTGAGATAACAACATATGCTGCTCTCTAGGTAAAGACTAATACTGAGATAACAACATATGATGCTCTCTAGGTAAAGACTGAGATAACAACATATGATGCTCTCTAGGTAAAGACTGAGATAACAACATATGCTGCTCTCTAGGTAAAGACTGAGATAACAACATATGATGCTCTCTAGGTAAAGACTGAGATAACAACATATGCTGCTCTCTAGGTAAAGACTGAGATAACAACATATGCTGCTCTCTAGGTAAAGACTGAGATAAAAACATATGATGCTCTCTAGGTAAAGACTGAGATAACAACATATGCTGCTCTCTAGGTAAAGACTGAGATAACAACATATGCTGCTCTCTAGGTAAAGACTAATACTGAGATAACAACATATGATGCTCTCTAGGTAAAGACTGAGATAACAACATATGATGCTCTCTAGGTAAAGACTGAGATAACAACATATGATGCTCTCTAGGTAAAGACATAGATAACAACATATGCTGCTCTCTAGGTAAAGACTGAGATAACAACATATGATGCTCTCTAGGTAAAGACTAATACTGAGATAACAACATATGATGCTCTCTAGGTAAAGACTGAGATAACAACATATGATGCTCTCTAGGTAAAGACTGAGATAACAACATATGCTGCTCTCTAGGTAAAGACTAATACTGAGATAACAACATATGATGCTCTCTAGGTAAAGACTGAGATAACAACATATGATGCTCTCTAGGTAAAGACTGAGATAACAACATATGCTGCTCTCTAGGTAAAGACTGAGATAACAACATATGCTGCTCTCTAGGTAAAGACTGAGATAACAACATATGATGCTCTCTAGGTAAAGACTGAGATAACAACATATGCTGCTCTCTAGGTAAAGACTGAGATAACAACATATGCTGCTCTCTAGGTAAAGACTGAGATAACAACATATGATGCTCTCTAGGTAAAGACTGAGATAACAACATATGATGCTCTCTAGGTAAAGACTGAGATAACAACATATGCTGCTCTCTAGGTAAAGACTAATACTGAGATAACAACATATGATGCTCTCTAGGTAAAGACTGAGATAACAACATATGATGCTCTCTAGGTAAAGACTGAGATAACAACATATGCTGCTCTCTAGGTAAAGACTAATACTGAGATAACAACATATGATGCTCTCTAGGTAAAGACTGAGATAACAACATATGATGCTCTCTAGGTAAAGACTGAGATAACAACATATGCTGCTCTCTAGGTAAAGACTGAGATAACAACATATGATGCTCTCTAGGTAAAGACTGAGATAACAACATATGCTGCTCTCTAGGTAAAGACTGAGATAACAACATATGCTGCTCTCTAGGTAAAGACTGAGATAAAACATATGATGCTCTCTAGGTAAAGACTGAGATAACAACATATGCTGCTCTCTAGGTAAAGACTGAGATAACAACATATGCTGCTCTCTAGGTAAAGACTGAGATAACAACATATGATGCTCTCTAGGTAAAGACTGAGATAACAACATATGATGCTCTCTAGGTAAAGACTGAGATAACAACATATGCTGCTCTCTAGGTAAAGACTAATACTGAGATAACAACATATGATGCTCTCTAGGTAAAGACTGAGATAACAACATATGATGCTCTCTAGGTAAAGACTGAGATAACAACATATGCTGCTCTCTAGGTAAAGACTAATACTGAGATAACAACATATGATGCTCTCTAGGTAAAGACTGAGATAACAACATATGATGCTCTCTAGGTAAAGACTGAGATAACAACATATGATGCTCTCTAGGTAAAGACTGAGATAACAACATATGATGCTCTCTAGGTAAAGACTGAGATAACAACATATGATGCTCTCTAGGTAAAGACTGAGATAACAACATATGATGCTCTCTAGGTAAAGACTGAGATAACAACATATGATGCTCTCTAGGTAAAGACTGAGATAACAACATATGCTGCTCTCTAGGTAAAGACTGAGATAACAACATATGCTGCTCTCTAGGTAAAGACTGAGATAACAACATATGCTGCTCTCTAGGTAAAGACTAATACTGAGATAACAACATATGCTGCTCTCTAGGTAAAGACTAATACTGAGATAACAACATATGATGCTCTCTAGGTAAAGACTAATACTGAGATAACAACATATGATGCTCTCTAGGTAAAGACTGAGATAACAACATATGCTGCTCTCTAGGTAAAGACTGAGATAACAACATATGATGCTCTCTAGGTAAAGACTGAGATAACAACATATGATGCTCTCTAGGTAAAGACTGAGATAACAACATATGCTGCTCTCTAGGTAAAGACTAATACTGAGATAACAACATATGATGCTCTCTAGGTAAACACTGAGATAACAACATATGATGCTCTCTAGGTAAAGACTGAGATAACAACATATGCTGCTCTCTAGGTAAAGACTGAGATAACAACATATGATGCTCTCTAGGTAAAGACTGAGATAACAACATATGATGCTCTCTAGGTAAAGACTGAGATAACAACATATGCTGCTCTCTAGGTAAAGACTAATACTGAGATAACAACATATGATGCTCTCTAGGTAAAGACTGAGATAACAACATATGATGCTCTCTAGGTAAAGACTGAGATAACAACATATGCTGCTCTCTAGGTAAAGACTAATACTGAGATAACAACATATGATGCTCTCTAGGTAAAGACTGAGATAACAACATATGATGCTCTCTAGGTAAAGACTGAGATAACAACATATGCTGCTCTCTAGGTAAAGACTGAGATAACAACATATGATGCTCTCTAGGTAAAGACTGAGATAACAACATATGATGCTCTCTAGGTAAAGACTGAGATAACAACATATGCTGCTCTCTAGGTAAAGACTAGATAACAACATATGCTGCTCTCTAGGTAAAGACTGAGATAACAACATATGATGCTCTCTAGGTAAAGACTGAGATAACAACATATGCTGCTCTCTAGGTAAAGACTAATACTGAGATAACAACATATGCTGCTCTCTAGGTAAAGACTAATACTGAGATAACAACATATGATGCTCTCTAGGTAAAGACTGAGATAACAACATATGATGCTCTCTAGGTAAAGACTGAGATAAAAACATATGCTGCTCTCTAGGTAAAGACTAATACTGAGATAACAACATATGATGCTCTCTAGGTAAAGACTGAGATAACAACATATGATGCTCTCTAGGTAAAGACTGAGATAACAACATATGCTGCTCTCTAGGTAAAGACTGAGATAACAACATATGCTGCTCTCTAGGTAAAGACTAATACTGAGATAACAACATATGATGCTCTCTAGGTAAAGACTGAGATAACAACATATGATGCTCTCTAGGTAAAGACTGAGATAACAACATATGCTGCTCTCTAGGTAAAGACTGAGATAACAACATATGCTGCTCTCTAGGTAAAGACTGAGATAACAACATATGATGCTCTCTAGGTAAAGACTGAGATAACAACATATGCTGCTCTCTAGGTAAAGACTGAGATAACAACATATGCTGCTCTCTAGGTAAAGACTGAGATAACAACATATGCTGCTCTCTAGGTAAAGACTGAGATAACAACATATGATGCTCTCTAGGTAAAGACTGAGATAACAACATATGATGCTCTCTAGGTAAAGACTGAGATAACAACATATGCTGCTCTCTAGGTAAAGACTAATACTGAGATAACAACATATGATGCTCTCTAGGTAAAGACTGAGATAACAACATATGATGCTCTCTAGGTAAAGACTGAGATAACAACATATGCTGCTCTCTAGGTAAAGACTAATACTGAGATAACAACATATGATGCTCTCTAGGTAAAGACTGAGATAACAACATATGATGCTCTCTAGGTAAAGACTGAGATAACAACATATGCTGCTCTCTAGGTAAAGACTGAGATAACAACATATGATGCTCTCTAGGTAAAGACTGAGATAACAACATATGATGCTCTCTAGGTAAAGACTGAGATAACAACATATGCTGCTCTCTAGGTAAAGACTGAGATAACAACATATGATGCTCTCTAGGTAAAGACTGAGATAACAACATATGCTGCTCTCTAGGTAAAGACTGAGATAACAACATATGCTGCTCTCTAGGTAAAGACTGAGATAACAACATATGATGCTCTCTAGGTAAAGACTGAGATAACAACATATGATGCTCTCTAGGTAAAGACTGAGATAACAACATATGCTGCTCTCTAGGTAAAGACTAATACTGAGATAACAACATATGATGCTCTCTAGGTAAAGACTGAGATAACAACATATGATGCTCTCTAGGTAAAGACTGAGATAACAACATATGCTGCTCTCTAGGTAAAGACTAATACTGAGATAACAACATATGATGCTCTCTAGGTAAAGACTGAGATAACAACATATGATGCTCTCTAGGTAAAGACTGAGATAACAACATATGATGCTCTCTAGGTAAAGACTGAGATAACAACATATGATGCTCTCTAGGTAAAGACTGAGATAACAACATATGATGCTCTCTAGGTAAAGACTGAGATAACAACATATGATGCTCTCTAGGTAAAGACTGAGATAACAACATATGATGCTCTCTAGGTAAAGACTGAGATAACAACATATGCTGCTCTCTAGGTAAAGACTGAGATAACAACATATGCTGCTCTCTAGGTAAAGACTGAGATAACAACATATGCTGCTCTCTAGGTAAAGACTGAGATAACAACATATGCTGCTCTCTAGGTAAAGACTAATACTGAGATAACAACATATGCTGCTCTCTAGGTAAAGACTAATACTGAGATAACAACATATGATGCTCTCTAGGTAAAGACTAATACTGAGATAACAACATATGATGCTCTCTAGGTAAAGACTGAGATAACAACATATGCTGCTCTCTAGGTAAAGACTGAGATAACAACATATGATGCTCTCTAGGTAAAGACTGAGATAACAACATATGATGCTCTCTAGGTAAAGACTGAGATAACAACATATGCTGCTCTCTAGGTAAAGACTAATACTGAGATAACAACATATGATGCTCTCTAGGTAAAGACTGAGATAACAACATATGATGCTCTCTAGGTAAAGACTGAGATAACAACATATGCTGCTCTCTAGGTAAAGACTGAGATAACAACATATGATGCTCTCTAGGTAAAGACTGAGATAACAACATATGATGCTCTCTAGGTAAAGACTGAGATAACAACATATGCTGCTCTCTAGGTAAAGACTAATACTGAGATAACAACATATGATGCTCTCTAGGTAAAGACTGAGATAACAACATATGATGCTCTCTAGGTAAAGACTGAGATAACAACATATGCTGCTCTCTAGGTAAAGACTAATACTGAGATAACAACATATGATGCTCTCTAGGTAAAGACTGAGATAACAACATATGATGCTCTCTAGGTAAAGACTGAGATAACAACATATGCTGCTCTCTAGGTAAAGACTGAGATAACAACATATGATGCTCTCTAGGTAAAGACTGAGATAACAACATATGATGCTCTCTAGGTAAAGACTGAGATAACAACATATGCTGCTCTCTAGGTAAAGACTGAGATAACAACATATGCTGCTCTCTAGGTAAAGACTGAGATAACAACATATGATGCTCTCTAGGTAAAGACTGAGATAACAACATATGCTGCTCTCTAGGTAAAGACTAATACTGAGATAACAACATATGCTGCTCTCTAGGTAAAGACTAATACTGAGATAACAACATATGATGCTCTCTAGGTAAAGACTGAGATAACAACATATGATGCTCTCTAGGTAAAGACTGAGATAACAACATATGCTGCTCTCTAGGTAAAGACTGAGATAACAACATATGATGCTCTCTAGGTAAAGACTGAGATAACAACATATGATGCTCTCTAGGTAAAGACTGAGATAACAACATATGCTGCTCTCTAGGTAAAGACTGAGATAACAACATATGATGCTCTCTAGGTAAACTAATACTGAGATAACAACATATGATGCTCTCTAGGTAAAGACTGAGATAACAACATATGATGCTCTCTAGGTAAAGACTGAGATAACAACATATGATGCTCTCTAGGTAAAGACTGAGATAACAACATATGATGCTCTCTAGGTAAAGACTGAGATAACAACATATGATGCTCTCTAGGTAAAGACTGAGATAACAACATATGCTGCTCTCTAGGTAAAGACTGAGATAACAACATATGATGCTCTCTAGGTAAAGACTGAGATAACAACATATGCTGCTCTCTAGGTAAAGACTGAGATAACAACATATGATGCTCTCTAGGTAAAGACTGAGATAACAACATATGATGCTCTCTAGGTAAAGACTGAGATAACAACATATGCTGCTCTCTAGGTAAAGACTAATACTGAGATAACAACATATGATGCTCTCTAGGTAAAGACTGAGATAACAACATATGATGCTCTCTAGGTAAAGACTGAGATAACAACATATGCTGCTCTCTAGGTAAAGACTGAGATAACAACATATGATGCTCTCTAGGTAAAGACTGAGATAACAACATATGATGCTCTCTAGGTAAAGACTGAGATAACAACATATGCTGCTCTCTAGGTAAAGACTGAGATAACAACATATGATGCTCTCTAGGTAAAGACTGAGATAACAACATATGATGCTCTCTAGGTAAAGACTGAGATAACAACATATGCTGCTCTCTAGGTAAAGACTAATACTGAGATAACAACATATGCTGCTCTCTAGGTAAAGACTACTGAGATAACATATATGATGCTCTCTAGGTAAAGACTGAGATAACAACATATGATGCTCTCTAGGTAAAGACTGAGATAACAACATATGCTGCTCTCTAGGTAAAGACTAATACTGAGATAACAACATATGATGCTCTCTAGGTAAAGACTGAGATAACAACATATGATGCTCTCTAGGTAAAGACTGAGATAACAACATATGCTGCTCTCTAGGTAAAGACTGAGATAACAACATATGCTGCTCTCTAGGTAAAGACTAATACTGAGATAACAACATATGATGCTCTCTAGGTAAAGACTGAGATAACAACATATGATGCTCTCTAGGTAAAGACTGAGATAACAACATATGCTGCTCTCTAGGTAAAGACTGAGATAACAACATATGATGCTCTCTAGGTAAAGACTGAGATAACAACATATGATGCTCTCTAGGTAAAGACTGAGATAACAACATATGATGCTCTCTAGGTAAAGACTGAGATAACAACATATGATGCTCTCTAGGTAAAGACTGAGATAACAACATATGCTGCTCTCTAGGTAAAGACTGAGATAACAACATATGATGCTCTCTAGGTAAAGACTGAGATAACAACATATGATGCTCTCTAGGTAAAGACTGAGATAACAACATATGCTGCTCTCTAGGTAAAGACTAATACTGAGATAACAACATATGATGCTCTCTAGGTAAAGACTGAGATAACAACATATGATGCTCTCTAGGTAAAGACTGAGATAACAACATATGCTGCTCTCTAGGTAAAGACTAATACTGAGATAACAACATATGATGCTCTCTAGGTAAAGACTGAGATAACAACATATGATGCTCTCTAGGTAAAGACTGAGATAACAACATATGCTGCTCTCTAGGTAAAGACTGAGATAACAACATATGATGCTCTCTAGGTAAAGACTGAGATAACAACATATGATGCTCTCTAGGTAAAGACTGAGATAACAACATATGCTGCTCTCTAGGTAAAGACTAATACTGAGATAACAACATATGATGCTCTCTAGGTAAAGACTGAGATAACAACATATGATGCTCTCTAGGTAAAGACTGAGATAACAACATATGCTGCTCTCTAGGTAAAGACTGAGATAACAACATATGATGCTCTCTAGGTAAAGACTGAGATAACAACATATGATGCTCTCTAGGTAAAGACTGAGATAACAACATATGCTGCTCTCTAGGTAAAGACTAATACTGAGATAACAACATATGATGCTCTCTAGGTAAAGACTGAGATAACAACATATGATGCTCTCTAGGTAAAGACTGAGATAACAACATATGCTGCTCTCTAGGTAAAGACTAATACTGAGATAACAACATATGATGCTCTCTAGGTAAAGACTGAGATAACAACATATGATGCTCTCTAGGTAAAGACTGAGATAACAACATATGCTGCTCTCTAGGTAAAGACTGAGATAACAACATATGATGCTCTCTAGGTAAAGACTGAGATAACAACATATGATGCTCTCTAGGTAAAGACTGAGATAACAACATATGCTGCTCTCTAGGTAAAGACTAGATAACAACATATGCTGCTCTCTAGGTAAAGACTGAGATAACAACATATGATGCTCTCTAGGTAAAGACTGAGATAACAACATATGCTGCTCTCTAGGTAAAGACTAATACTGAGATAACAACATATGCTGCTCTCTAGGTAAAGACTAATACTGAGATAACAATATATGATGCTCTCTAGGTAAAGACTGAGATAACAACATATGATGCTCTCTAGGTAAAGACTGAGATAAAAACATATGCTGCTCACTAGGTAAAGACTAATACTGAGATAACAACATATGATGCTCTCTAGGTAAAGACTGAGATAACAACATATGATGCTCTCTAGGTAAAGACTGAGATAACAACATATGCTGCTCTCTAGGTAAAGACTGAGATAACAACATATGCTGCTCACTAGGTAAAGACTAATACTGAGATAACAACATATGATGCTCTCTAGGTAAAGACTGAGATAACAACATATGATGCTCTCTAGGTAAAGACTGAGATAACAACATATGCTGCTCTCTAGGTAAAGACTGAGATAACAACATATGCTGCTCTCTAGGTAAAGACTGAGATAACAACATATGATGCTCTCTAGGTAAAGACTGAGATAACAACATATGCTGCTCTCTAGGTAAAGACTGAGATAACAACATATGCTGCTCTCTAGGTAAAGACTGAGATAACAACATATGCTGCTCTCTAGGTAAAGACTGAGATAACAACATATGATGCTCTCTAGGTAAAGACTGAGATAACAACATATGATGCTCTCTAGGTAAAGACTGAGATAACAACATATGCTGCTCTCTAGGTAAAGACTAATACTGAGATAACAACATATGATGCTCTCTAGGTAAAGACTGAGATAACAACATATGATGCTCTCTAGGTAAAGACTGAGATAACAACATATGCTGCTCTCTAGGTAAAGACTAATACTGAGATAACAACATATGATGCTCTCTAGGTAAAGACTGAGATAACAACATATGATGCTCTCTAGGTAAAGACTGAGATAACAACATATGATGCTCTCTAGGTAAAGACTGAGATAACAACATATGATGCTCTCTAGGTAAAGACTGAGATAACAACATATGATGCTCTCTAGGTAAAGACTGAGATAACAACATATGATGCTCTCTAGGTAAAGACTGAGATAACAACATATGATGCTCTCTAGGTAAAGACTGAGATAACAACATATGCTGCTCTCTAGGTAAAGACTAATACTGAGATAACAACATATGCTGCTCTCTAGGTAAAGACTGAGATAACAACATATGATGCTCTCTAGGTAAAGACTGAGATAACAACATATGCTGCTCTCTAGGTAAAGACTAATACTGAGATAACAACATATGCTGCTCTCTAGGTAAAGACTAATACTGAGATAACAACATATGATGCTCTCTAGGTAAAGACTAATACTGAGATAACAACATATGATGCTCTCTAGGTAAAGACTGAGATAACAACATATGCTGCTCTCTAGGTAAACACTGAGATAACAACATATGATGCTCTCTAGGTAAAGACTGAGATAACAACATATGATGCTCTCTAGGTAAAGACTGAGATAACAACATATGCTGCTCTCTAGGTAAAGACTAATACTGAGATAACAACATATGATGCTCTCTAGGTAAACACTGAGATAACAACATATGATGCTCTCTAGGTAAAGACTGAGATAACAACATATGCTGCTCTCTAGGTAAAGACTGAGATAACAACATATGATGCTCTCTAGGTAAAGACTGAGATAACAACATATGATGCTCTCTAGGTAAAGACTGAGATAACAACATATGCTGCTCTCTAGGTAAAGACTAATACTGAGATAACAACATATGATGCTCTCTAGGTAAAGACTGAGATAACAACATATGATGCTCTCTAGGTAAAGACTGAGATAACAACATATGCTGCTCTCTAGGTAAAGACTAATACTGAGATAACAACATATGATGCTCTCTAGGTAAAGACTGAGATAACAACATATGATGCTCTCTAGGTAAAGACTGAGATAACAACATATGCTGCTCTCTAGGTAAAGACTGAGATAACAACATATGATGCTCTCTAGGTAAAGACTGAGATAACAACATATGATGCTCTCTAGGTAAAGACTGAGATAACAACATATGCTGCTCTCTAGGTAAAGACATAGATAACAACATATGCTGCTCTCTAGGTAAAGACTGAGATAACAACATATGATGCTCTCTAGGTAAAGACTGAGATAACAACATATGCTGCTCTCTAGGTAAAGACTAATACTGAGATAACAACATATGATGCTCTCTAGGTAAAGACTGAGATAACAACATATGATGCTCTCTAGGTAAAGACTGAGATAACAACATATGCTGCTCTCTAGGTAAAGACTGAGATAACAACATATGATGCTCTCTAGGTAAAGACTGAGATAACAACATATGATGCTCTCTAGGTAAAGACTGAGATAACAACATATGCTGCTCTCTAGGTAAAGACATAGATAACAACATATGCTGCTCTCTAGGTAAAGACTGAGATAACAACATATGATGCTCTCTAGGTAAAGACTGAGATAACAACATATGCTGCTCTCTAGGTAAAGACTAATACTGAGATAACAACATATGCTGCTCTCTAGGTAAAGACTAATACTGAGATAACAACATATGATGCTCTCTAGGTAAAGACTGAGATAACAACATATGATGCTCTCTAGGTAAAGACTGAGATAAAAACATATGCTGCTCTCTAGGTAAAGACTAATACTGAGATAACAACATATGATGCTCTCTAGGTAAAGACTGAGATAACAACATATGATGCTCTCTAGGTAAAGACTGAGATAACAACATATGCTGCTCTCTAGGTAAAGACTGAGATAACAACATATGCTGCTCTCTAGGTAAAGACTAATACTGAGATAACAACATATGATGCTCTCTAGGTAAAGACTGAGATAACAACATATGATGCTCTCTAGGTAAAGACTGAGATAACAACATATGCTGCTCTCTAGGTAAAGACTGAGATAACAACATATGCTGCTCTCTAGGTAAAGACTGAGATAACAACATATGATGCTCTCTAGGTAAAGACTGAGATAACAACATATGCTGCTCTCTAGGTAAAGACTGAGATAACAACATATGCTGCTCTCTAGGTAAAGACTGAGATAACAACATATGCTGCTCTCTAGGTAAAGACTGAGATAACAACATATGATGCTCTCTAGGTAAAGACTGAGATAACAACATATGATGCTCTCTAGGTAAAGACTGAGATAACAACATATGCTGCTCTCTAGGTAAAGACTAATACTGAGATAACAACATATGATGCTCTCTAGGTAAAGACTGAGATAACAACATATGATGCTCTCTAGGTAAAGACTGAGATAACAACATATGCTGCTCTCTAGGTAAAGACTAATACTGAGATAACAACATATGATGCTCTCTAGGAAAAGACTGAGATAACAACATATGATGCTCTCTAGGTAAAGACTGAGATAACAACATATGATGCTCTCTAGGTAAACACTGAGATAACAACATATGATGCTCTCTAGGTAAAGACTGAGATAACAACATATGATGCTCTCTAGGTAAAGACTGAGATAACAACATATGATGCTCTCTAGGTAAAGACTGAGATAACAACATATGATGCTCTCTAGGTAAATACTGAGATAACAACATATGCTGCTCTCTAGGTAAAGACTAATACTGAGATAACAACATATGCTGCTCTCTAGGTAAAGACTGAGATAACAACATATGCTGCTCTCTAGGTAAAGACTGAGATAACAACATTGCTGCCTCTCTAGGTAAAGACTAATACTGAGATAACAACATATGCTGCTCTCTAGGTAAAGACTAATTACTGAATAACACATATGATGCTCTCTAGGTAAAGATAATACTGAGATAACAACATATGATGCTCTCTAGGTAAAGACTGAGATAACAACATATGCTGCTCTCTAGGTAACACTGAGATAACAACATATGATGCTCTCTAGGTTAAAGGACTGAGATAACAACATATGATGCTCTCTAGGTAAAGACTGAGATAACAACATATGATGCTCTCTAGGTAAAGACTGAGATAACAACATATGCTGCTTCTCTAGGTAAAGGACTAATACTGAGATAAACAACATATGATGCTCTCTAGGTAAAGGATGAGATAACAACATATGATGCTCTCTAGGTAAAGGACTGAGATAACAACATATGCTGCTCTCTAGGTAAAGACTAATACTGAGATAACAACATATGATGCTCTCTAGGTAAGACTGAGATAACAACATATGATGCTCTCTAGTTAAAGACTGAGATAACAACATATGCTGCTCTCTAGGTAAAGACTGAGATAACAACATCTGATGCTCTCTAGGTAAAGACTGAGATAACAACATATGATGCTCTCTAGGTAAAGACTGAGATAACAACATATGCTGCTCTCTAGGTAAAGACATAGATAACAACATATGCTGCTCTCTAGGTAAAGACTGAGATAACAACATATGATGCTCTCTAGGTAAAGACTGAGATAACAACATATGCTGCTCTCTAGGTAAAGACTAATACTGAGATAACAATATATGATGCTCTCTAGGTAAAGACTGAGATAACAACATATGATGCTCTCTAGTAAAGACTGAGATAAAACATATGCTGCTCACTAGGTAAAGACTAATACTGAGATAACAACATATGATGCTCTCTAGGTAAAGACTGAGATAACAACATATGATGCTCTCTAGGTAAAGACTGAGATAACAACATATGCTGCTCTCTAGGTAAAGACTGAGATAACACATATGCTGCTCACTAGGTAACGACTAATACTGAGATAACAACATATGATGCTCTCTAGGTAAAGACTGAGATAACAACATATGATGCTCTCTAGGTAAAGACTGAGATAACAACATATGCTGCTCTCTAGGTAAAGACTGAGATAACAACATATGCTGCTCTCTAGGTAAAGATTGAGATAACAACATATGATGCTCTCTAGGTAAAGACTGATGGTAACAACATATGCTGCTCTCTAGGTAAAGACTGAGATAACAACATATGCTGCTCTCTAGGTAAAGACTGAAGATAAACAACATATGATGCTCTCTAGGTAAAGACTGAAATAACACATATGATTGCTCTCTAGGTAAAGACTGAGATAACAACATATGCTGCTCTCTAGGTAAAGACTAATACTGAGATAACAACATATGATGCTCTCTAGGTAAAGACTGAGATAACAACATATGATGCTCTCTAGGTAAAGACTGAGATAACAACATATGCTGCCTCTCTAGGTAAAGCTAATACTGAGATAACAAACATATGATGCTCTCTAGGTAAAGACTTAGATAACAACATATGATGCTCTCTAGGTAAAGACTGAGATAACAACATATGCTGCTCTCTAGGTAAAGACTGAGATAACAACATATGATGCTCTCTAGGTAAAGACTGAGATAACAACATATGATGCTCTCTAGGTAAAGACTGAGATAACAACATATTGCTGCTCTTAGGTAAAGACTGAGATAAAAAACATATGATGCTCTCTAGGTAAAGGACTGAGATAACAACATATGCTGCTCTCTAGGTAAAGACTGAGATAACAACATATGCTGCTCTCTAGGTAAAGACTGAGATAACAACATATGATGCTCTCTAGGTAAAGACTGAGATAACAACATATGCTGCTCTCTAGGTAAAGACTAATACTGAGATTAACAACATATGATGCTCTCTAGGTAAAGACTGAGATAACAACATATGATGCGTCTCTAGGTAAAGACTGAGATAACAACATATGATGCTCTCTAGGTTAAAGACTAATACTGAGATAACAACATATGATGCTCTCTAGGAAAAGACTGAGATAACAACATATGATGCTCTCTAGGTAAAGACTGAGATAACAACATATGATGTTCCTCTAGTAAACACTGAGATAACAACAATGATGCTCTCTAGGTAAAGACTGAGATAACAACATATGATGCTCTCTAGGTAAAGACTGAGATAACAACATATGATGCTCTCTAGGTAAAGACTGAGATAACAAACCATATGATGCTCTCTAGGTAAATACTGAGATAACAACATATTGCTGCCTCTCTAGGTAAAGACTAATACTGAGATAACAACATATGCTGCTCTCTAGGTAAAAGACTGAGATAACAACATATTGCTGCTCTCTAGGTAAACACTGAGATAACAACATATGCTGCTCTCTAGGTAAAGACTAATACTGAGATAACAACATATGCTGCTCTTAGGTAAAGACTAATACTGAGATAACAACATATGATGCTCTCTAGGTAAAGACTAATACTGAGATAACAACATATGATGCTCTCTAGGTAAGGACTGAGATAACAACATATGCTGCTCTCTTAGGTAAACACTGAGATAACAACATATGATGCTCTCTAGGTAAAGACTGAGATAACAACATATGATGCTCTCTAGGTAAAGACTGAGATAACAACATATGCTGCTCTCTAGGTAAAGACTAATATGAGATACAAACATATGATGCTCTTAGGTAAACACTGAGATAACAACATATGATTGCTCTCTAGGTAAAGACTGAGATAACAACATATGCTGCTTCTCTAGGTAAAGACTGAGATAACAACATATGATGCTCTCTATGGTAAAGACTGAGATAACAACATATGATGCTCTCTAGGTAAAGACTGAGATAACAACATATGCTGCTCTCTAGGTAAAGACTAATACTGAGATAACAACATATGATGCTCTCTAGGTAAAGACTGAGTAACAACATATGATGCTCTCTAGGTAAAGACTGAGATAACAACATATGGCTGCTCTCTAGGTAAAGACTGAGATAACAACATATGATGCTCTCTAGGTAAAGACTGAGATAACAACATATGCTGTTCTCTAGGTAAAGGACTAATACTGAGATAACAACATATGATGCTCTCTAGGTAAAGACTGAGATAACAACATATGATGCTCTCTAGGTAAGACTGAGATAACAAACATATGATGCCTCTCTAGGTAAAGACTAATACTGAGATAACAACATATGATGCTCTCTAGGAAAAGACTGAGATAACAACATATGATGCTCTCTAGGTAAAGACTGAGATAACAACATATGATGTTCTCTAGGTAAACACTGAGATAACAACAATATGATGCTCTCTAGGTAAAGACTTGAGATAACAACATATGATGCTCTCTAGGGTAAAGACTGAGATAACAACATATGCATGCTCTCTAGGTAAAGACTGAGATAACAACATATGATGCTCTCTAGGTAAATACTGAGATAACAACATATGCTGCTCTCTAGGTAAAGACTAATACTGAGATAACAACATATGCTGCTCTCTAGGTAAAGGACTGAGATAACAACATATGCTGCTCTCTAGGTAAACACTGAGATAACAACATATGCTGCTCTCTAGGGTAAAGACTAATACTGAGATAACAACATATGCTGCTCTCTAGGTAAAGGACTAATACTGAGATAACAACATATGATGCTCTCTAGGTAAAGACTAATACTGAGATAACAACATATGATGCTCTCTAGGTAAAGACTGAGATAACAACATATGCTGCTCTCTAGGTAAACACTGAGATAACAACATATGATGCTCTCTAGGTAAAGACTGAGATAACAACATATGATGCTCTCTAGGTAAAGACTGAGATAACAACATATGCTGCCTCTCTAGGTAAGACTAATACTGAGATAAACAACATATGATGCTCTCTAGGTAAACACTGAGATAAACAACATATGATGCTCTCTAGGTAAAGACTGAGATAACAACATATGCTGCTCTCTAGGTAAAGACTGAGATAACAACATATGATGCTCTTAGGTAAAGACTGAGATAACAACATATGATTGCTCTCTAGGTAAAGGACTGAGATAACAACATATGCTGCTCTCTAGGTAAAGACTAATACTGAGATAACAACATATGATGCTCTCTAGGTAAAGACGAGATAACAACATATGATGCTCTCTAGGTAAAGACTGAGATAACAACATATGCTGCTCTCTAGGTAAAGACTAATACTGAGATAACAACATATGATGCTCTCTAGGTAAAGACTGAGATAACAACATATGATGCTCTCTAGGTAAAGACTGAGATAACAACATATGCTGCTCTCTAGGTAAAGACTGAGATAACAACATATGATGCTCTCTAGGTAAAGACTGAGATAACAACATATGATGCTCTCTAGGTAAAGACTGAGATAACAACATATGCTGCTCTCTAGGTAAAGACATAGATAACAACATATGCTGCTCTCTAGGTAAAGACTGAGATAACAACATATGATGCTCTCTAGGTAAAGACTGAGATAACAACATATGCTGCTCTCTAGGTAAAGACTAATACTGAGATAACAACATATGCTGCTCTCTAGGTAAAGACTAATACTGAGATAACAATATATGATGCTCTCTAGGTAAAGACTGAGATAACACATATGATGCTCTCTAGGTAAAGACTGAGATAAAAACATATGCTGCTCACTAGGTAAAGACTAATACTGAGATAACAACATATGATGCTCTCTAGGTAAAGACTGAGATAACAACATATGATGCTCTCTAGGTAAAGACTGAGATAACAACATATGCTGCTCTCTAGGTAAAGACTGAGATAACAACATATGCTGCTCTCTAGGTAAAGATTGAGATAACAACATATGATGCTCTCTAGGTAAAGACTGAGATAACAACATATGCTGCTCTCTAGGTAAAGACTGAGATAACAACATATGCTGCTCTCTAGGTAAAGACTGAGATAACAACATATGATGCCTCTCTAGGTAAAGACTGAGATAACAACATATGATGCTCTCTAGGTAAAGACTGAGATAACAACATATGCTGCTCTCTAGGTAAAGACTAATACTGAGATAACAACATATGATGCTCTCTAGGTAAAGACTGAGATAACAACATATGATGCTCTCTAGGTAAAGACTGAGATAACAACATATGCTGCTCTCTAGGTAAAGACTAATACTGAGATAACAACATATGATGCTCTCTAGGTAAAGACTGAGATAACAACATATGATGCTCTCTAGGTAAAGACTGAGATAACAACATATGCTGCTCTCTAGGTAAAGACTGAGATAACAACATATGATGCTCTCTAGGTAAAGACTGAGATAACAACATATGCTGCTCTCTAGGTAAAGACTGAGATAACAACATATGCTGCTCTCTAGGTAAAGACTGAGATAAAAACATATGATGCTCTCTAGGTAAAGACTTAGATAACAACATATGCTGCTCTCTAGGTAAAGACTGAGATAACAACATATGCTGCTCTCTAGGTAAAGACTAATACTGAGATAACAACATATGATGCTCTCTAGGTAAAGACTGAGATAACAACATATGATGCTCTCTAGGTAAAGACTGAGATAACAACATATGATGCTCTCTAGGTAAAGACATAGATAACAACATATGCTGCTCTCTAGGTAAAGACTGAGATAACAACATATGATGCTCTCTAGGTAAAGACTAATACTGAGATAACAATATATGATGCTATCTAGGTAAAGACTGAGATAACAACATATGATGCTCTCTAGGTAAAGACTGAGATAACAACATATGCTGCTCACTAGGTAAAGACTAATACTGAGATAACAACATATGATGCTCTCTAGGTAAAGACTGAGATAACAACATATGATGCTCTCTAGGTAAAGACTGAGATAACAACATATGCTGCTCTCTAGGTAAAGCCTAATACTGAGATAACAACATATGATGCTCTCTAGGTAAAGACTTAGATAACAACATATGATGCTCTCTAGGTAAAGACTGAGATAACAACATATGCTGCTCTCTAGGTAAAGACTGAGATAACAACATATGATGCTCTCTAGGTAAAGACTGAGATAACAACATATGCTGCTCTCTAGGTAAAGACTGAGATAACAACATATGCTGCTCTCTAGGTAAAGACTGAGATAAAAACATATGATGCTCTCTAGGTAAAGACTGAGATAACAACATATGCTGCTCTCTAGGTAAAGACTGAGATAACAACATATGCTGCTCTCTAGGTAAAGACTGAGATAACAACATATGATGCTCTCTAGGTAAAGACTGAGATAACAACATATGATGCTCTCTAGGTAAAGACTGAGATAACAACATATGCTGCTCTCTAGGTAAAGACTAATACTGAGATAACAACATATGATGCTCTCTAGGTAAAGAAAGAGATAACAACATATGATGCTCTCTAGGTAAAGACTGAGATAACAACATATGCTGCTCTCTAGGTAAAGACTAATACTGAGATAACAACATATGATGCTCTCTAGGAAAAGACTGAGATAACAACATATGATGCTCTCTAGGTAAAGACTGAGATAACAACATATGATGTTCTCTAGGTAAACACTGAGATAACAACATATGATGCTCTCTAGGTAAAGACTGAGATAACAACATATGATGCTCTCTAGGTAAAGACTGAGATAACAACATATGATGCTCTCTAGGTAAAGACTGAGATAACAACATATGATGCTCTCTAGGTAAATACTGAGATAACAACATATGCTGCTCTCTAGGTAAAGACTAATACTGAGATAACAACATATGATGCTCTCTAGGTAAAGACTGAGATAACAACATATGATGCTCTCTAGGGAAAGACTAATACTGAGATAACAACATATGCTGCTCTCTAGGTAAAGACTAATACTGAGATAACAACATATGCTGCTCTCTAGGTAAAGACTAATACTGAGATAACAACATATGATGCTCTCTAAGGAAAGACTAATACTGAGATAACAACATATGATGCTCTCTAGGTAAAGACTGAGATAACAACATATGCTGCTCTCTAGGTAAATACTGAGATAACAACATATGCTGCTCTCTAGGTAAAGACTAATACTGAGATAACAACATATGCTGCTCTCTAGGTAAATACTGAGATAACAACATATGCTGCTCTCTAGGTAAAG
This sequence comes from Oncorhynchus kisutch, assembly GCF_002021735.2. Taxonomy (NCBI): domain Eukaryota; kingdom Metazoa; phylum Chordata; class Actinopteri; order Salmoniformes; family Salmonidae; genus Oncorhynchus; species Oncorhynchus kisutch. Next base: position 24,183 of record NW_022263703.1, read on the forward strand.
ACTAATACTGAGATAACAACATATGATGCTCTCTAGGTAAACACTGAGATAACAACATATGATGCTCTCTAGGTAAAGACTGAGATAACAACATATGCTGCTCTCTAGGTAAAGACTGAGATAACAACATATGATGCTCTCTAGGTAAAGACTAATACTGAGATAACAACATATGATGCTCTCTAGGTAAAGACTGAGATAACAACATATGATGCTCTCTAGGTAAAGACTGAGATAACAACATATGCTGCTCTCTAGGTAAAGACTAATACTGAGATAACAACATATGATGCTCTCTAGGTAAAGACTTAGATAACAACATATGATGCTCTCTAGGTAAAGACTGAGATAACAACATATGCTGCTCTCTAGGTAAAGACTGAGATAACAACATATGATGCTCTCTAGGTAAAGACTGAGATAACAACATATGCTGCTCTCTAGGTAAAGACTGAGATAACAACATATGCTGCTCTCTAGGTAAAGACTGAGATAAAAACATATGATGCTCTCTAGGTAAAGACTGAGATAACAACATATGCTGCTCTCTAGGTAAAGACTGAGATAACAACATATGCTGCTCTCTAGGTAAGACTGAGATAACAACATATGATGCTCTCTAGGTAAAGACTGAGATAACAACATATGATGCTCTCTAGGTAAAGACTGAGATAACAACATATGCTGCTCTCTAGGTAAAGACTAATACTGAGATAACAACATATGATGCTCTCTAGGTAAAGACTGAGATAACAACATATGATGCTCTCTAGGTAAAGACTGAGATAACAACATATGCTGCTCTCTAGGTAAAGACTAATACTGAGATAACAACATATGATGCTCTCTAGGTAAAGACTGAGATAACAACATATGATGCTCTCTAGGTAAAGACTGAGATAACAACATATGCTGCTCTCTAGGTAAAGACTAATACTGAGATAACAACATATGATGCTCTCTAGGAAAAGACTGAGATAACAACATATGATGCTCTCTAGGTAAAGACTGAGATAACAACATATGATGTTCTCTAGGTAAACACTGAGATAACAACATATGATGCTCTCTAGGTAAAGACTGAGATAACAACATATGATGCTCTCTAGGTAAAGACTGAGATAACAACATATGATGCTCTCTAGGTAAAGACTGAGATAACAACATATGATGCTCTCTAGGTAAAGACTGAGATAACAACATATGCTGCTCTCTAGGTAAAGACTAATACTGAGATAACAACATATGATGCTCTCTAGGTAAAGACTGAGATAACAACATATGATGCTCTCTAGGGAAAGACTAATACTGAGATAACAACATATGCTGCTCTTTAGGTAAAGACTAATACTGAGATAACAACATATGCTGCTCTCTAGGTAAAGACTAATACTGAGATAACAACATATGATGCTCTCTAAGGAAAGACTAATACTGAGATAACAACATATGATGCTCTCTAGGTAAAGACTGAGATAACAACATATGCTGCTCTCTAGGTAAATACTGAGATAACAACATATGCTGCTCTCTAGGTAAAGACTAATACTGAGATAACAACATATGCTGCTCTCTAGGTAAATACTGAGATAACAACATATGCTGCTCTCTAGGTAAAGACTAATACTGAGATAACAACATATGATGCTCTCTAGGTAAACACTGAGATAACAACATATGATGCTCTCTAGGTAAAGACTGAGATAACAACATATGCTGCTCTCTAGGTAAAGACTGAGATAACAACATATGATGCTCTCTAGGTAAAGACTGTGATAACAACATATGATGCTCTCTAGGTAAACACTGAGATAACAACATATGATGCTCTCTAGGTAAAGACTAATACTGAGATAACAACATATGATGCTCTCTAGGTAAACACTGAGATAACAACATATGATGCTCTCTAGGGAAAGACTAATACTGAGATAACAACATATGATGCTCTCTAGGTAAAGACTGAGATAACAACATATGCTGCTCTCTAGGTAAATACTGAGATAACAACATATGCTGCTCTCTAGGTAAAGACTAATACTGAGATAACAACATATGCTGCTCTCTAGGTAAATACTGAGATAACAACATATGCTGCTCTCTAGGTAAAGACTAATACTGAGATAACAACATATGATGCTCTCGAGGTAAACACTGAGATAACAACATATGATGCTCTCTAGGTAAAGACTGAGATAACAACATATGCTGCTCTCTAGGTAAAGACTGAGATAACAACATATGATGCTCTCTAGGTAAAGACTAATACTGAGATAACAACATATGATGCTCTCTAGGTAAACACTGAGATAACAACATATGATGATCTCTAGGTAAAGACTAATACTGAGATAACAACATATGCTGCTCACTAGGTAAAGACTGAGATAACAACATATGATGCTCTCTAGGTAAAGACTGAGATAACAACATATGCTGCTCTCTAGGTAAAGACTGAGATAACAACATATGATGCTCTCTAGGTAAAGACTGTGATAACAACATATGATGCTCTCTAGGTAAACACTGAGATAACAACATATGATGCTCTCTAGGTAAAGACTAATACTGAGATAACAACATATGATGCTCTCTAGGTAAAGACTAATACTGAGATAACAACATATGATGCTCTCTAGGTAAAGACTGAGATAACAACATATGATGCTCTCTAGGTAAAGACTGAGATAACAACATATGCTTCTCTCTAGGTAAAGACTGAGATAACAACATATGATGCTCTCTAGGTAAAGACTGAGATAACAACATATGATGCTCTCTAGGTAAAGACTAATACTGAGATAACAACATATGCTGCTCTCTAGGTAAAGACTGAGATAACAACATATGGTGCTCTCTAGGTAAAGACTAATACTGAGATAACAACATATGGTGCTCTCTAGGTAAAGACTGAGATAAAAACATATGATGCTCTCTAGGTAAAGACTGAGATAACAACATATGATGCTCTCTAGGTAAAGACTGAGATAACAACATATGCTGCTCACTAGGTAAAGACTGTGATAACAACATATGATGCTCTCTAGGTAAAGACTAATACTGAGATAACAACATATGATGCTCTCTAGGTAAAGACTGAGATAACAACATATGCTGCTCTCTGGGTAAAGACTAATACTGAGATAACAACACATGATGCTCTCTAGGTAAAGACTGAGATAACAACATATGCTGCTCTCTAGGTAAAGACTAATACTGAGATAACAACATATGCTGCTCTCTAGGTAAAGACTGAGATAACAACATATGATGCTCTCTAGGTAAAGACTAATACTGAGATAACAACATATGCTGTTCTCTAGGTAAAGACTAATACTGAGATAACAACATATGCTGCTCTCTAGGTAAAGACTAATACTGAGATAACAACATATGATTCTCTCTAGGTAAAGACTGAGATAACAACATATGCTACTCTCTAGGTAAAGACTAATACTGAGATAACAACATATGCTGCTCTCTAGGTAAAGACTGAGATAACAACATATGATGCTCTCTAGGTAAAGACTGAGATAACAACATATGATGCTCTCTAGTTAAAGACTAATACTGAGATAACAACATATGCTGCTCGCTAGGTAAACAGATGGTGGTTTAATTGTGTTCACTTTACTCAGATCAGTTACTACTAACAGTTAAGCTGATATCCAGTGGTGGAAAAAGTACCCAATTATCATACTTGAGTAAAAGTAAAGATACCCTAATAGACAATAACTAAAGTAAAAGTGTACATCATTTCTAATTCCTTATTTTAAGCAAGTCAGATGGCACCATTTTCTTGATTTTAAATATATGGATAGCCAGGGACACACTCCAACACACAGACATCATTTAGAAATGAAGCAAGTGTGTTTACTGAGTCCGCCAGATCAGAGTCAGTAGGGATGACCAAGGATTTTCTCTTGACAAGTGTGTGAATTGGACCATTTTCCTGTCCTGTTAAGAATTTCAAAACCTAACTAAAACTTTTGGGTGTCAGGAAAAAATGATGGAGTAAAAAAGTCATTATTTTCTTTAGGAATGTATTGAGGTAAAAGTAAAAGTTGTCAAAAATATAAATAGTAAAGTACAGATACCCCAAAAACGTACTTAAGTAGTACTTTCAAGTATTTTTACTGAAGTACTTTACACCACTGCTGATATCGTCATGTAATATTAGATAGTGGAATCAGCAGCCCCAGATACCCCAGGCAAGGGTCAGCTGTGCAGCTGCTGAATATTCTCATCTCCTCCCGTTGTTCCATCTGTGGAAGAAAGAGGTCACTGTTGAATTACTTAACTACCAAACTAGGCTTCCCATTTGGGAATTTATGGTTTCGAACCATCTGAAACACAAAAGAGGGGAGATATTTGCCAAGTCATCTAATTAAATGTAAAGATTGACTTTTTTTTCTATTATTCCACTCAAAAAGAATCTATGAATCTATGTCCTTTGAGTCAAATATAGATACATGCTCAATTACGTTATGAATATGAATTGTTGTGATATGACTAGATAAAGTCTGTCTGTCTCTGTGTCTGTGTCTGTCACACTGTCTTTGAAAGGGGAGGATTGTCAGACAGAACTACAGTAGTCTAGCAGGGGTAAGTACTGAATAATAACTACAGTAGTCTAGCAGTGGTGAGTACTGAATAATAACTACAGTAGTCTAGCAGGGGTGAGTACTGAATAATAACTACAGTAGTCTAGCAGGGGTGAGTACCGAATAATAACTACAGTAGTCTAGCAGGGGTGAGTACAGAATAATACCTGTACCAGGGGTAAGAACTGAAGAATACCTGTACCAGGGGTAAGTACTGAAGAATACCTGTACCAGGGGTAAGAACTGAAGAATACCTGTACCAGGGGTAAGTACTGAAGAATACTAATGACTAAAAATGACTAAACAAGAATAGGACAAATGCCTATCGTCCAGCTACGTATATAGAAAGTGAAGTCACAGCTATTTGTAGGAGAGCATGAATAATACTAGGTCAAGATGTTTAGTAGGAGAGCATGGATAATACTAGGTCTAGATGTTTAGTAGGAGAGCATGGATAATACTAGGTATAGATGTTTGTAGGAGAGCATGAATAATACTAGGTCTAGATGTTTAGTAGGAGAGCATGGATAATACTAGGACTAGATGTTTAGTAGGAGAGCATGAATAATACTAGGTCTAGATGTTTAGCAGGAGAGCATGGATAATACTAGGTCTAGATGTTTAGCAGGAGAGCATGGATAATACTAGGTCTAGATGTTTAGCAGGAGAGCATGAATAATACTAGGTCTAGATGTTTAGTAGGAGAGCATGAATAATACTAGGTCTAGATGTTTAGCAGGAGAGCATGGATAATACTAGGTCTAGATGTTTAGCAGGGGAGCATGGATAATACTAGGTCTAGATGTTTAGCAGGAGAGCATGGATAATACTAGGTCTAGATGTTTAGTAGGAGAGCATGGATAATACTAGGTCTAGATGTTTAGCAGGAGAGCATGAATAATACTAGGTCTAGATGTTTAGCAGGAGAGCATGAATAATACTAGGTCTAGATGTTTAGTAGGAGAGCATGGATAATACTAGGTCTAGATGTTTAGCAGGAGAGCATGGATAATACTAGGTCTAGATGTTTAGCAGGAGAGCATGGATAATACTAGGTCTAGATGTTTAGCAGGAGAGCATGGATAATACTAGGTCTAGATGTTTAGCAGGAGAGCATGAATAATACTAGGTCTAGATGTTTAGTAGGAGAGCATGGATAATACTAGGTCTAGATGTTTAGCAGGAGAGCATGAATAATACTAGGTCTAGATGTTTAGCAGGAGAGCATGAATAATACTAGGTCTAGATGTTTAGTAGGAGAGCATGGATAATACTAGGTCTAGATGTTTAGTAGGAGAGCATGGATAATACTAGGTATAGATGTTTGTAGGAGAGCATGGATAATACTAGGTCTAGATGTTTAGTAGGAGAGCATGGATAATACTAGGTATAGATGTTTGTAGGAGAGCATGGATAATACTAGGTCTAGATGTTTGTAGGAGAGCATGAATAATACTAGGTCTAGATGTTTAGTAGGAGAGCATGGATAATACTAGGTCTAGATGTTTAGTAGGAGAGCATGAATAATACTAGGTCTAGATGTTTAGCAGGAGAGCATGGATAATACTAGGTCTAGATGTTTAGCAGGAGAGCATGGATAATACTAGGTCTAGATGTTTAGCAGGAGAGCATGAATAATACTAGGTCTAGATGTTTAGTAGGAGAGCATGAATAATACTAGGTCTAGATGTTTAGCAGGAGAGCATGGATAATACTAGGTCTAGATGTTTAGCAGGGGAGCATGGATAATACTAGGTCTAGATGTTTAGCAGGAGAGCATGGATAATACTAGGTCTAGATGTTTAGTAGGAGAGCATGAATAATACTAGGTCTAGATGTTTAGCAGGAGAGCATGGATAATACTAGGTCTAGATGTTTAGCAGGAGAGCATGGATAATACTAGGTCTAGATGTTTAGCAGGAGAGCATGAATAATACTAGGTCTAGATGTTTAGTAGGAGAGCATGAATAATACTAGGTCTAGATGTTTAGCAGGAGAGCATGGATAATACTAGGTCTAGATGTTTAGCAGGGGAGCATGGATAATACTAGGTCTAGATGTTTAGCAGGAGAGCATGGATAATACTAGGTCTAGATGTTTAGTAGGAGAGCATGGATAATACTAGGTCTAGATGTTTAGCAGGAGAGCATGGATAATACTAGGTCTAGATGTTTAGCAGGAGAGCATGGATAATACTAGGTCTAGATGTTTAGCAGGAGAGCATGAATAATACTAGGTCTAGATGTTTAGCAGGAGAGCATGAATAATACTAGGTCTAGATGTTTAGTAGGAGAGCATGGATAATACTAGGTCTAGATGTTTAGCAGGAGAGCATGGATAATACTAGGTCTAGATGTTTAGCAGGAGAGCATGGATAATACTAGGTCTAGATGTTTAGCAGGAGAGCATGGATAATACTAGGTCTAGATGTTTAGCAGGAGAGCATGAATAATACTAGGTCTAGATGTTTAGTAGGAGAGCATGGATAATACTAGGTCTAGATGTTTAGCAGGAGAGCATGAATAATACTAGGTCTAGATGTTTAGCAGGAGAGCATGAATAATACTAGGTCTAGATGTTTAGTAGGAGAGCATGAATAATACTAGGTCTAGATGTTTAGCAGGAGAGCATGGATAATACTAGGTCTAGATGTTTAGCAGGAGAGCATGGATAATACTAGGTCTAGATGTTTAGCAGGAGAGCATGGATAATACTAGGTCTAGATGTTTAGCAGGAGAGCATGGATAATACTAGGTCTAGATGTTTAGCAGGAGAGCATGGATAATATTAGGTCTAGATGTTTAGTAGGAGAGCATGAATAATACTAGGTCTAGATGTTTAGCAGGAGAGCATGAATAATACTAGGTCTAGATGTTTAGTAGGAGAGCATGAATAATACTAGGTCTAGATGTTTAGCAGGAGAGCATGGATAATACTAGGTCTAGATGTTTAGCAGGAGAGCATGGATAATACTAGGTCTAGATGTTTAGCAGGAGAGCATGGATACAATCAGATTAACTGTTTAGAAATGACTTCACTTTGTACATCGTCCCCCCATTTTAGGGCACCAAAAGTATTGGGACAAATTCACTTCTATTTGTATTGAAATAGGGTTAGGGTTAGGGTTAACCCTATTTGTATTGAAATAGGGTTAGGGTTAGGGTTAACCCTATTTGTATTGAAATAGGGTTAGGGTTAGGGTTAACCCTATTTGTATTGAAATAGGGTTAGGGTTAGGGTTAACCCTATTTGTATTGAAATAGGGTTAGGGTTAGGGTTAACCCTATTTGTATTGAAATAGGGTTAGGGTTAGGGTTAACCCTATTTGTATTGAAATAGGGTTAGGGTTAGGGTTAACCCTATTTGTATTGAAATAGGGTTAGGGTTAGGGTTAACCCTATTTGTATTGAAATAGGGTTAGGGTTAGGGTTAACCCTATTTGTATTGAAATAGGGTTAGGGTTAGGGTTAACCCTATTTGTATTGAAATAGGGTTAGGGTTAGGGTTAACCCTATTTGTATTGAAATAGGGTTAGGGTTAGGGTTAACCCTATTTGTATTGAAATAGGGTTAGGGTTAGGGTTAACCCTATTTGTATTGAAATAGGGTTAGGGTTAACAATGACTACAACAAGCTTGTGACTCTTCAAATGTTGTGCCATCTTGGAGTCACGTTACAGTAAATCACAATAGAATGTTTCTAAACACTTCTTATTTAAAGGGATTGTTACCATGACTACGGAGAGTCCTGAACCAATCGTGAACATTGATGAGTGAGAAAGTACGAGAAGCACAAGTACGCCCCAAGTCATGCTAACCTGTCACCACTACAGTACCAGGGGAGGTTATAATTTTTGGGGAGGAGGGGCATGATTTAGAGGTGTTTAGAAACATATTCTATTCTTATATACAAGAAAAGTGACTCCAAAATAAATAAATAAACATTATTTACCATTTAATCTCTAAACGGGTCACCTGACATGGATGAAAATACTGTAACCTCAAATGAAAACTGTCATTCTGCACTTTAACCTCATAGTCAGTGTATCATTTCAATTCCAACGTGCTGGAGTACAGAGCCAAAACAGCAGAAAATGTGTTTATAATGATTACTAGTAACAGTTATTGATCGACAGTGGTGCCATTATCAGTGATGTAAATTATTGATCATTAATCATTGATGTGGTAGATAAACAAATTATGTTGTGTTTCTTTCAGTGAAGCTATTGTAGATACACTATGGAGAGGCTATTAGACTGGGACTGGGGCTGGGACCAGCTAACTCAACACATGGATACCCACTAGTAACCCACTGAGTGGTAGAAATAAGGGCAAAAGAGGAGCAGCAGACTCTGACTGTCTGAGAAGGGGATAGGGAGAGGAGGGGAGGAGCGGGAGCCATGCAGGGGAACATGTGGCACTACCAACTCAACTGTCTAATCTGGGCATGGTTGTCATTGTGTTGGAGGTGTGTTAAGTTTGGCTAGAATGTCCAAAAGCCAGGAGATCACTAAGTAAATTTTCACATTGTGAATGGATGATTGTGAATAAAAGTCCCCTCAGCCCATAGGCCCTGCTGCCTGACTGGTGGGCTGACTGACTGACTGACTGACTGGCTGGCTGGCTGGCTGACTGGTTGACTGGTTGGCTGACTGGCTGGTTGACTGACTGGCTGGTTCACTGGCTGGCTGGCTGGCTGTTTGGCTGACTGGCTGGCTGGCTGGCTGGTTGACTGACTGGTTGACCGACTGGCTGGTTGACCAACTGACTGACTGGCTTGCTGAATGGCTGACTGGTTGGCTGACTGTCTGGCTGACTGGCTTGCTGACTGGCTTGCAGACTGGCCGACTGGCTAAATGACTGACTGGTTGAGTGACTGGTTGACTGGCTGGCTGACTGGCTGGCTGACTGGTTGGTTGATTGGTTGGCTGACTGGCTGGTTGACTGGCTGGCTGGCTGGTTCACTGGCTGGCTGGCTGGCTGGCTGGCTGGTAGACTGCTGGCTGACTGGCTGGTTGACTGGCTGGTTGGCTGGATGACTGGCTGGTTGGTTTGTTGGTTGGCTGACTGGCTGGCTGGCTGGCTGGCTGGGTGGCTGGTTGGTTGGCTGACTGGTTGGCTGACTGCATCTCCTCCCTGTTTTGGCATCTAGCCCATCAGTAGCTCCTCTCCTCTCCTAAAGTCTTATTTCAATGACCTGTGGAAACCAACACACAGCTAGGTCCCTCCATCCCAGTGGATGTTTTTAGACCTGAGCTCTGGTTCATTATCTGTTTCAGTGAATGACAGTGAGTCTGCAGAGCACCGTCACTCTGTTTCTCTCTCTGTCTCCACGCTCCCTGCACATCTACACAATCACACATGAGTGTCAGACTGCTTTGATGCCCTTTTATTGTCAACTTCTTTAGTTTAAATAACCAGTGTGAGGATTATGAAGAGATGGACTTAACTGTAGAGAGCGGGAGAGAAAGAGAGAGATCGGTGACAAACAGACAGATAGAGCACTGACTTCTCCTGTTCAGCGTTCTTAAGATGACATGGCAAGTCATTTAGGGGGTAATGCTGTGACCCTATCCTGGCGAGGAGGTTATTAACTTGGCTGGGTGGGTTCTGACTGGGTGATGGTTGCAGTATCTGAGCTGTCTTAACTTGGCTGGGTGGGTTCTGACTGGGTGGTGGTTGAAGTATCTGAGCTGTCTTAACTTGGCTGGGTGGGTTCTGACTGGGTGGGTTCTGACTGGGTGGGTTCTGACTGGGTGGGTTCTGACTGGGTGGGTTGTGACTGGGTGGTGGTTGAAGTATCTGAGCTGTCTTAACTTGGCTGGGTGGGTTCTGACTGGGTGGTGGTTGAAGTATCTGAGCTGTCTTAACTTGGCTGGGTGGGTTCTGACTGGGTGGTGGTTGAAGTATCTGAGCTGTCTTAACTTGGCTGGTTGGGTTCTGACTGGGTGGTGGTTGAAGTATCTGAACTGTCTTAATTTGGCTGGGTGGGTTCTGACTGGGTGGTGGTTGAAGTATCTGAACTGTCTTAACCTGGCTGGGTGGGTTCTGACTGGGTGGGATCTGACTGGGTGGTGGTTGAAGTATCTGAACTGTCTTAACTTGGCTGGGAGGGTTCTGACTGGGTGGTGGTTGAAGTATCTGAACTGTCTTAACTTGGCTGGGTGGGTTCTGACTGGGTGGGTTCTGACTGGGTGGTGGTTGAAGTATCTGAACTCTCTTAACTTGGCAGGGTGGGTTCTGACTGGTTGGGTTCTGACTGTGTGGTGGTTGAAGTATCTGAACTGTCTTAACTTGGCTGGGTGGGTTCTGACTGGGTGGGTTCTGACTGTGTGGTGGTTGCAGTATCTGAGCTGTCTTAACCTGGCTGGGTGGGTTCTGACTGGGTGGTGGTTGAAGTATCTGAGCTGTCTTAACTTGGCTGGGTGGGTTCTGACTGGGTGGGTTCTGACTGAGTGGGTTCTGACTGGGTGGTGGTTGAAGTATCTGAAATGTCTTAACTTGGCTGGGTGGGTTCTGACTGTGTGATGGTTGAAGAATCTGAGCTGACTTAACTTGGCTGGGTGGGTTCTGACTGGGTGGGTTCTGACTGGGTGGTGGTTGAAGTATCTGAACTGTCTTAACTTGGCTGGATGGGTTCTGACTGTGTGTTGGTTGAAGTATCTGAGCTGTCTTACCTTGGCTGGGTGGGTTCTGACTGGGTGGGTTCTGACTGGGTGGTGGTTGAAGTATCTGAACTGTCTTAACTTGGCTGGGTATGTTCTGACTGGGTGGTGGTTGAAGTATCTGAACTGTCTTAACTTGGCTGGGTGGGTTCTGACTGAGTGGGTTCTGACTGGGTGGTGGTTGAAGTACCTGAAATGTCTTAACTTGGCTGGGTGGGTTCTGACTGTGTGGTGGTTGAAGTATCTGAGCTGACTTAACTTGGCTGGGTGGGTTCTCACTGGGTGGGTTCTGACTGGGTGGTGGTTGAAGTATCTGAACTGTCTTAACTTGGCTGGATGGGTTCTGACTGTGTGTTGGATGAAGTATCTGAGCTGTCTTACCTTAGCTGGGTGGGTTCTGACTGGGTGGTTGTTGAAGTATCTGAGCTGTCTTAACTTGGCTGGGTGGGTTCTGACTGGGTGGTGGTTGAAGTATCTGAGCTGTCTTAACTTCGATGGGTGTGTTCTGACTGGGTGGTGGTTGAAGTATCTGAGCTGTCTTAACTTGGCTGGGTGGGTTCTGACTGGGTGGGTTCTGACTGGGTTGGTTCTGACTGGGTGATGGTTGAAGTATCTGAACTGTCTTAACTTGGCTGAGTGGGTTCTGACTGTGTGGTGGTTGAAGTATCTGACCTGTCTTACCTTGGCTGGCTGGGTTCTGACTGGGTGGTGGTTGAAGTATCTGAACTGTCTTAACTCGGCTGGGTGGGTTCTGACTGAGCGGGTCCTGATTGGGTGGTGGTTGAAGTATCTGAGCTGTCTAAACTTGGCTGGGTGGGTTCTGACTGGCTGGGTTCTGACTGTGTGGTGGTTGAAGTATCTGAGCTGTCTTAACTTGGATGGGTGGCTTCTGACTGGGTGGTGGTTGAAGTATCTGAGCTGTCTTAACTTGGCTGGGTGGGTTCTGATTGGGTGGTGGTTGGAGTATCTGAGCTGTCTTAACTTGGCTGGGTGGGTTCTGACTGGGTGGGTTCTGACTGAGTGGGTTCTGACTGGGTGGGTTGTTGAAGTATCTGAAATGTCTTAACTTGGCTGGGTGGGTTCTGACTGTGTGGTGGTTGAAGTATCTGAGCTGTCTTAACTTGGCTGGGTGGGTTCTGACTGGGTGGTGGTTGAAGTATCTGAACTGTCTTAACTTGGCTGGATGGGTTCTGACTGTGTGTTGGTTGAAGTATTTGAGCTGTTTTACCTTGGCTGGGTGGGTTCTGACTGGGTGGTGGTTGAAGTATCTGAGCTGTTTTAACTTGGATGGGTGGGTTCTGACTGGGTGGATGTTGAAGTATCTGAGCTGTCTTAACTTGGCTGGGTGGGTTTTGACTGGGTGGTGGTTGAAGTATCTGAGCAATCTTAACTTGGATGGGTGGGTTCTGACTGGGTGGTGTTTGAAGTATCTGAGCTGTCTTAACTTGGCTGGGTGTGATCTGACTGGGTGGTTTCTGACTGGGTGGGTTCTGACTGGGTGGTGTTTGAAGTATCTGAGCTGTCTTAACTTGGCTGGGTGTGATCTGACTGGGTGGGTTCTGACTGGGTGGGTTTTGACTGGGTGGTGGTTGAAGTATCTGAGCTGTCTTAACTTGGCTGGGTGGGTTCTGACTGGGTGGGTTCTGACTGGGTGGGTTTTGACTGGGTGGTGGTTGAAGTATCTGAGCTGTCTTAACTTGGCTGGGTGGGTTCTGACTGGGTGGGTTCTGACTGGGGTGGGTTTTGACTGGGTGGTGGTTGAAGTATCTGAGCTGTCTTAACTTGGATGGGTGTGTTCTGACTGGGTGGTGGTTGAAGTATCTGAGCTGTCTTAACTTGGCTGGGTGGGTTCTGACTGGGTGGGTTCTGACTGGGTGGGTTCTGACTGGGTGATGGTTGAAGTATCTGAACTGTCTTAACTTGGCTGAGTGGGTTCTGACTGTGTGGTGGTTGAAGTATCTGACCTGTCTTACCTTGGCTGGCTGGGTTCTGACTGGGTGGTGGTTGAAGTATCTGAACTGTCTTAACTTGGCTGGGTGGGTTCTGACTGGGTGGTTTCTGACTGGGTGGTGGTTGAAGTATCTGAACTGTCTTAACTTGGCTGGGTGTGTTCTGACTGGGTGGTGGTTGAAGTATCTGAACTGTCTTAACTTGGCTGGGTGGGTTCTGACTGGGTGGGTTCTGACTGAGTGGGTTCTGACTGGGTGGTGGTTGAAGTACCTGAAATGTCTTAACTTGGCTGGGTGGGTTCTGACTGTGTGGTGGTTGAAGTATCTGAGCTGACTTAACTTGGCTGGGTGGGTTCTGACTGGGTGGGTTCTGACTGGGTGGTGGTTGAAGTATCTGAATCAAATCAAATCAAATCAAATCAAATGTATTTATATAGCCCTTCGTACATCAGCTGATATCTCAAAGTGCTGTACAGAAACCCAGCCTAAAACCCCAAACAGCAAGCAATGCAGGTGTAGAAGCACGGTGGCTAGGAAAAACTCCCTAGAAAGGCCAATACCTAGGAAGAAACCTAGAGAGGAACCAGGCTATGTGGGTTGGCCAGTCCTCTTCTGGCTGTGCCGGGTGGAGATTATAACAGAACATGGCCAAGATGTTCAAATGTTCATAAATGACCAGCATGGTCGAATAATAATAAGGCAGAACAGTTGAAACTGGAGCAGGAGCACAGTCAGGTGGAAGTTGAAACTGGAGCAGCACTGGAGCAGCAGCATGGCCAGGTGGACTGGGGACAGCAAGGAGTCATCATGTCAGGTAGTCCTGGGGCATGGTCCTAGGGCTCAGGTCAGTTGAAACTGGAACAGCAGCATGGCCAGGTGGACTGGGGACAGCAAGGAGCTGTCTGAACTGTCTTAACTTGGCTGGATGGGTTCTGACTGTGTGTTGGTTGAAGTATCTGAGCTGTCTTACCTTGGCTGGGTGGGTTCTGACTGGGTGGTGGTTGAAGTATCAGAACTGTCTTAACTTGGCTGGGTGGGTTCTGACTGGGTGGTGGTTGAAGTATCAGAACTGTCTTAACTTGACTGGGTGTGTTCTGACTGGGTGGTGGTTGAAGTATCTGAGCTGTCTTAACTTGGCTGGGTGGGTTCGGACTGAGTGGGTTCTGACTGGGTGGTGGTTGAAGTATCAGAACTGTCTTAACTTGACTGGGTGTGTTCTGACTGGGTGGTGGTTGAAGTATCTGAGCTGTCTTAACTTGGCTGGGTGGGTTCGGACTGGGTGGGTTCTGACTGGGTGGGTTCTGACTGAGTGGGTTCTGACTGGGTGGTGGTTGAAGTATCTGAGCTGTCTTAACTTGGCTGGGTGGGTTCGGACTGAGTGGGTTCTGACTGGGTGGTGGTTGAAGTATCTGAGCTGTCTTACCTTGGCTGGGTGGGTTCTGACTGGGTGGTGGTTGAAGTATCTGAGCTGTCTTAACTTGGATGGGTGTGTTCTGACTGGGTGGTGGTTGAAGTATCTGAGCTGTCTTAACTTGGCTGAGTGGGTTCTGACTGGGTGGGTTCTGACTGGGTGGGTTCTGACTGGGTGATGGTTGAAGTATCTGAACCGTCTTAACTTGGCTGAGTGGGTTCTGACTGTGTGGAGGTTGAAGTATCTGACCTGTCTTACCTTGGCTGGCTGGGTTCTGACTGGGTGGTGGTTGAAGTATCTGAACTGTCTTAACTTGGCTGGGTGGGTTCTGACTGGGTGGTTTCTGACTGGGTGGTGGTTGAAGTATCTGAGCTGTCTAAACTTGGCTGGGTGGGTTCTGACTGGCTGGGTTCTGACTGTGTGGTGGTTGAAGTATCTGAGCTGTCTTACCTTGGCTGGGTGGGTTCTGACTGGGTGGTGGTTGAAGTACCTGAACTGTCTTAACTTGGCTGGGTGGGTTCTGACTGGGTGGTGGTTGGAGTATCTGAGCTGTCTTAACTTGGCTGGGTGGGTTCTGACTGGGTGGGTTCTGACTGAGTGGGTTCTGACTGGGTGGTTGTTGAAGAATCTGAAATGTCTTAACTTGGCTGGATGGGTTCTGACTGTGTGTTGGTTGAAGTATCTGAGCTGTTTTACCTTGGCTGGGTGTGTTCTGACTGGGTGGTGGTTGAAGTATCTGAGCTGTTTTACCTTGGCTGGGTGGGTTCTGACTGGGTGGGTTCTGACTGAGTGGGTTCTGACTGGGTGGTGGTTGAAGTATCTGAGCAATCTTAACTTGGATGGGTGGGTTCTGACTGGGTGGTGTTTGAAGTATCTGAGCTGTCTTAACTTGGCTGGGTGTGTTCTGACTGGGTGGTTTCTGACTGGGTGGGTTCTGACTGGGTGGTGGTTGAAGTATCTGAGCTGTCTAAACTTGGCTGGGTGGGTTCTGACTGGGTGGTGGTTGAAGTATCTGAGCTGTCTTAACATGGCTGGGTGGGTTCTGACTGGGTGGGTTCTGACTGGGTGGGTTCTGACTGGGTGGGTTCTGACTGTGTGGTGGTTGAAGCATCTGAGCTGTCTTAACTTGGCTGGGTGGGTTAAGACTGGGTGGGTTCTGACTGGGTGGGTTCTGACTGGGTGATTGTTGAAGTATCTGAACTGTCTTAACTTGGCTGGGTGGGTTCTGACTGTGTGGTGGTTGAAGTATCTGACCTGTCTTACCTTGGCTGGCTGGGTTCTGACTGGGTGGTGGTTGAAAGTATCTGAACTGTCTTAACTTGGCTGGGTGGGTTCTGACTGGGTGGTTTCTGACTGGGTGGTGGTTGAAGTATCTGAACTGTCTTAACTTGGCTGGGTGTGTTCTGACTGGGTGGTGGTTGAAGTATCTGAACTGTCTTAACTTGGCTGGGTGGGTTCTGACTGGGTGGGTTCTGACTGGGTGGGTTCTGACTGGGTGGTGGTTGAAGTATCTGAATCAAATCAAAATCAAATCAAATGTATTTATATAGCCCTTCGTACATCAGCTGATATCTCAAAGTGCTGTACAGAAACCCAGCCTAAAACCCCAAACAGCAAGCAATGCAGGTGTAGAAGCACGGTGGCTAGGAAAAACTCCCTAGAAAGGCCAATACCTAGGAAGAAACCTAGAGAGGAACCAGGCTATGTGGGTTGGCCAGTCCTCTTCTGGCTGTGCCGGGTGGAGATTATAACAGAACATGGCCAAGATGTTCAAATGTTCATAATGACCAGCATGGTCGAATAATAATAAGGCAGAACAGTTGAAACTGGAGCAGGAGCACAGTCAGGTGGAAGTTGAAACTGGAGCAGCACTGGAGCAGCAGCATGGCCAGGTGGACTGGGGACAGCAAGGAGTCATCATGTCAGGTAGTCCTGGGGCATGGTCCTAGGGCTCAGGTCAGTTGAAACTGGAACAGCAGCATGGCCAGGTGGACTGGGGACAGCAAGGAGCTGTCTGAACTGTCTTAACTTGGCTGGATGGGTTCTGACTGTGTGTTGGTTGAAGTATCTGAGCTGTCTTACCTTGGCTGGGTGGGTTCTGACTGGGTGGTGGTTGAAGTATCAGAACTGTCTTAACTTGGCTGGGTGTGTTCTGACTGGGTGGTGGTTGAAGTATCTGAGCTGTTTTAACTTGGATGGGTGGGTTCTGACTGGGTGGATGTTGAAGTATCTAAGCTGTCTTAACTTGGCTGGTGGGTTCTGACTGGGTGGGTTCTGACTGGGTGGGTTCTGACTGGGTGGTGGTTGAAGTATCTGAGCTGTCTTAACTTGGCTGGGTGGGTTCGGACTGAGTGGGTTCTGACTGGGTGGTGGTTGAAGTATCTGAGCTGTCTTACCTTGGCTGGGTGGGTTCTGACTGGGTGGTGGTTGAAGTATCTGAGCTGTCTTAACTTGGATGGGTGTGTTCTGACTGGGTGGTGGTTGAAGTATCTGAGCTGTCTTAACTTGGCTGAGTGGGTTCTGACTGGGTGGGTTCTGACTGGGTGGGTTCTGACTGGGTGATGGTTGAAGTATCTGAACTGTCTTAACTTGCTGAGTGGGTTTCTGACTGTGTGGTGGTTGAAAGTATCTGACCTGTCTTACCTTGGCTGGCTGGGTTCTGACTGGGTGGTGGTTGAAAGTATCTGAACTGTCTTAACTTGGCTGGGTGGGTTCTGACTGGGTGGTTTCTGACTGGGTGGTGGTTGAAGTATCTGAGCTGTCTAAACTTGGCTGGGTGGGTTCTGACTGGCTGGGTTCTGACTGTGTGGTGGTGTTGAAGTATCGAGCTGTCTTACCTTGGCTGGGTGGGTTCTGACTGGGTGGTGGTTGAAGTACCTGAACTGTCTTAACTTGGCTGGTGGGGTTCTGACTGGTGGGTGGTTGGAGTATCTGAGCTGTCTTAACTTGGCTGGGTGGGTTCTGACTGGGTGGTTTCTGACTGAGTGGGTTCTGACTGGGTGGTTGTTGAAGAATCTGAAATGTCTTAACTTTGGCTGGATGGGTTCTGACTGTGTGTTGGTTGAAGTATCTGAGCTGTTTTACCTTGGCTGGGTGGGTTCTGACTGGGTGGGTTCTGACTGAGTGGGTTCTGACTGGTGGTGGTTGAAGTATCTGAGCAATCTTAACTTGGAGGGATGGGTGGGTTCTGACTGGGTGGTGTTTGAAGTATCTGAGCTGTCTTAACTTGGCTGGGTGTGTTCTGACTGGGTGGTTTCTGACTGGGTGGGTTCTGACTGGGTGGTGGTTGAAGTATCTGAGCTGTCTAAACTTGCTGGGTGGGTTCTGACTGGGTGGGTTCTGACTGGGTGGTGGTTGAAGTATCTGAGCTGTCTAAACTTGGGCTGGGTGGGTTCTGACTAGGTGGGGTTCTGACTGGGTGGGTTCTGACTGGGTGGTGGTTGAAGTATCTGAGCTGTTTTAAACTTGGATGGGTGGGTTCTGACTGGGTGGTGGTTGAAGTATCTGAGCTGTCTTAACATGGCTGGTGGGTTCTGACTGGGTGGGTTCTGACTGGGTGGGTTCTGACTGGGTGGGTTTCTGACTGTGTGGTGGTTGAAGCATCTGAGCTGTCTTAACTTGGCTGGGTGGGTTCTGACTGGGTGGGTTCTGACTGGGTGGGTTCTGACTGGGTGATTGTTGAAGTATCTGAACTGTCTTAACTTGGCTGGGTGGGTTCTGACTGTGTGGTGGTTGAAGTATCTGACCTGTCTTACCTTGGCTGGCTGGGTTCTGACTGGGTGGTGGGTTGAAGTATCTGAACTGAGTTAACTTGGCTGGGTGGGTTCTGACTGGGTGGTTTCTGACTGGGTGGTGGTTAAAGTATCTGAGCTGTCTTAACTTGAATGGGTGTGTTCTGACTGGGTGGTGGTTGAAGTATCTGAGCTGTCTTAACTTGGCTGGGTGGGTTCTGACTGGGTGGTGGTTGAAGTATCCAAGCTGTCTTAACTTGGCTGGGTGGGTTCTGACTGGGTGGATGTTGAAGTATCTAAGCTGTCTTAACTTGGCTGGGTGGGTTCTGACTGGGTGGGTTCTGACTGGGTGGGTTCTGACTGGGTGGTGGTTGAAGTATCTGAGCTGTCTTAACTTGGCTGGGGTGGGTTCTGACTGAGTGGGGTTCTGACTGGGTGGGTGGTTGAAGTATCTGAGCTGTTTTAACCTGGGCTGGGTGGGTTTTGACTGGGTGGTGGTTGAAGTATCTGAGGTGTTTTAACTTGGATGGGTGGGTTCTGACTGGGTGGATGTTGAAGTATCTGAGCTGTCTTAACTTGGCTGGGTGGGTTCTGACTGGGTGGGTTTCTGACTGGGTGGTGGTTGAAGTATCTGAGCAATCTTAACTTGGATGGGTGGGTTCTGACTGGGTGGTGTTGAAGTATTTGAGCTGTCTTAACTTGGCTGGGTGGTGTTCTTGACTGGGTGGTTTCTGACTGGGTGGGTTCTGACTGGTGGTGGTTGAAGTATCTGAGCTGTCTTAACTTGGCTGGGTGGGTTCTGAATAAGTGGGTTCTGACTGGGTGGTGGTTGAAGTATCTGAGCTGTCTAAACTTGGCTGGGTGGGTTTCTGACTGGGTGGTGGTTGAAGTATCTGAGCTGTCTTACCTTGGCTGGGTGGGTTTTGACTGGGTGGGGTGGTTGAAGTATCTGAGCTGTCTTAACTTGGATGGGTGGGTTCTGACTGGGTGGTGGTTGAAGTATCTGAGCTGTCTTAACTTGGCTGGTGGGTTCTGACTGGGTGGGTTCTGACTGGGTGGGTTCTGACTGGGTGGGGTTCTGACTGTGTGGGTGGTTGAAGCATCTGAGCTGTCTTAACTTGGCTGGGTGGGTTCTGACTGGGTGGGTTTCTGACTGGGTGGGTTCTGACTGGGTGATTGTTGAAGTATCTGAACTGTCTTAACTTGGCTGGGTGGGTTCTGACTGTGTGGTGGTTGAAGTATCTGACCTGTCTTACCTTGGCTGGCTGGGTTCTGACTGGGTGGTGGTTGAAGTATCTGAACTGTCTTAACTTGGCTGGGTGGGTTCTGACTGGGTGGTTTCTGACTGGGGTGGTGGTTGAAGTATCTGAACTGTCTTAAACTTGGCTGGGTGTTGTTCTGACTGGGTGGTGGTTGAAGTATCTGCACTGTCTTAACTTGGCTGGGTTGGGTTCTGACTGTGTAGGTCTGACTGAGTGGGTTCTGACTGGGTGGTGGTTGAAGTACCTGAAATGTCTAAACTTGGCTGGGTGGGTTCTGACTGTGTGGTGGTTGAAGTATCTGAGCTGACTTAACTTGGCTGGGTGGGTTCTGACTGAGTGGGTTCTGACTGGGGTGGTGGTTGAAGTATCTGAGCTGTTTTACCTTGGCTGGGTGGGTTTTTGACTGGGTGGTGTTTGAAGTATCTGAAGCTGTTTTAACTTGGATGGGTGGGTTCTGACTGGGTGATGTTGAAGTATCTGAGCTGTCTTAACTTGGCTGGGTGGGTTCTGACTGGGTGGGGTTCTGACTGGGTGGTGGTTGAAGTATCTGAGCAATCTTAACTTGGATGGTGGTTCTGACTGGGTGGTGTTTGAAGTATTTGAGCTGTCTTAACTTGGCTGGGTGGTGTTCTGACTGGTGGTTTCTGACTGGGTGGGTTCTGACTGGGGGGTGTTGAAGTATCTGAGCTGTCTTAACTTGGCTGGGTGGGTTCTGACTGAGTGGGTTCTGACTGGGTGGTGGTTGAAGTATCTGAGCTGTCTAAACTTGGCTGTGTGGGGTTTCTGACTGTGGTGGTTGAAGTATCTGAGCTGTCTTACCTTGGCTGGGTGGGTTTCTGACTGGGTGGTGTTGAAGTATCTGATGTCTGAACTCCTTAACACCCTTGGCTGTGGGTCTAATGTTCTTGACTGGGTGGTTCTTAAACTTGGGTGGGTCTGACTGGGTGGGTTCTGACTGTGTGGTGGTTGAAGCATCTGAACTGTCTTAACTTGGCTGGGTGGGTCTGACTGGGTGGGTTCTGACTGGTTGGGTTCTGACTGGGTGATTGTTGAAGTATCTGAACTGTCTTAACTTGGCTGGGTGGGTTCCTGACTGTGTGGTGGTTGAAGTATCTGACCTGTCTTACCTTGGCTGGGTGGGTTTCTGACTGGGTGGTGGTTGAAGTATCTGAACTGTCTTAACTTGGCTGGGTGGGTTCTGACTGGGTGGTTTTCTTTTCTACTGGGTGGGTTGAAGTATCTGAACTGTCTTAACTTGGCTGGGTGTGTTCTGACTGGGTGGTGGTTGAAGTATCTGAGCTGTCTTAACTTGGCTGGGTGGGTTCTGACTGTGTAGGTTCTGACTGAGGGGTTCTGACTGGGTGGTGGTTGAAGTATCTGAGCTGTCTTAACTTGGCTGGGTGGGTTCTGACTGTGTGGTGGTTGAAGTATCTGAGCTGACTTAACTTGGCTG
>NW_022263704.1:0-45240 GCF_002021735.2 Oncorhynchus kisutch
GGAAAGCCTTCCCAGGAGACTGGAGGCTGTTATAGCAGCAATGTTCCAACATCTAGTGGAAAGCCTTCCCAGAAGGACTGGAGGCTGTTATAGCAGCAATGTTCCAACATCTAGTGGAAAGCCTTCCAGAAGACTGGAGGCTGTTATAGCAGCAATGTTCCAACATCTAGTGGAAAGCCTTCCCAGAAGACTGGAGGCTGTTATAGCAGCAATGTCCAACATCTAGTGGAAAGCCTTCCCAGAAGACTGGAGGCTGTTATAGCAGCAATGTTCCAACATCTAGTGGAAAGCCTTCCCAGAAGACTGGAGGCTGTTATAGCAGCAATGTTCCAACATCTAGTGGAAAGCCTTCCCAGAAGACTGAAGGCTGTTATAGCAGCAATGTTTTAAGTGTTTAAATCAAGTTGGTTATTGTTTCAACTAAGGATTGCTGCTTTAAATAAAATGTGATTTGATTTGACAGTGTGACTGAATGGAATAGCAAACCTACCTGCTTCACAGAAGGAGGCCAGTGTCAGAAACAGCTGAACATCACAGTTTATAGTGAGTGACATCTCTCTCTCTTATCTTCTCTGGTGTTTCTGAATGTATTCTTAGTGTGGCTCTGCACTGTTTATCACTGTGTGTTTCCATTCCTCCACAGAGCTTCCAGACCGTGTCTCCATCAGCTACAGGAAGTACCCTGATCCGATGGTTGAGGGGCATCAGTACCTGCTGCAGTGTCTTGTCCAGAACATCGCTCCTATTGGGAGACTTAGGGTGACCTTCTACAAAGTCAGTGCCACTGGTGAACAGACAGAATTAGACACACAAACAGAAATCCAAGGACAACATCAAGACACCAGAGAATGGGACCTACACCCTGGACTTCACCCCTGGTAGAGATGATGACGGGGCCCAGTTGTTGTGTTCGGCCATGTTGGATCTGGGACCAGAGGGACCCCAACCTCCTCCTGTAATGGACTCAAACCGCCTCAACACCAACGTGCACTGTGAGTCCTTCTGGTTCTCTGTCTATACACATTTAGTACAACCGTTAGTTAGAATACCAGACGAGTCATGACGTTGACGGATGTGTTTTTCACTTCATTTTCTCTCATTAATCAACTTTCTCTCTCTCTCACACACACTCACTCACTCACCTCACTTCCCCCCCCAGACAAGCCTCAGATCACTAGTCCTGGATGTTTCTCCATGAGCATCACGGAGGGTGACACCCTATCACTTAACTGTAGAGCAAATGGTAACCCTGCCCCCTCCTACAATTGGTTGCTCTCCCAGCGACCCCAACACCATGGAAGAGAGATCCGTAGTGACCATCACCAACATGGCCAAGTCTCACTCTGGAGAGTACACCTGCATCGCCAGAACCCCCTGGGAAAAAGCACCTGTACTGTTTAACGTGGAGGTCACAGGTGAGATGGATGGATGATTGGTTGGATGGTTCATGACTGATTGGTTGTTGAGGATGATTGGTTGGGTATGGACTTGATTGGTTGGATGGTTCATTACTGATTGCTGATGGTTGGGGGATTCATTGACTGATTGGTTGGTTGGATGGATGATTGGTTGGATGGTTCATTGACTGATTGGTTGGTTGGTTCATTGACTGATTGGTTGGTTGGATTGGTTGATTGGTTGGATGGTTCATTGACTGATTGGTTGGTTGCGTGGAAGTATTCAGACCCTTTGACTTTTTTCCAAATTGTGTCACTTTACAGCCATATTCTAAATTGATTCAATTGTTCCCCCCCCCCCCCCCCCCACACACAGAATACCCCATAATGACATACAAAACAGGTTTTTAGACATTTTTGCAAATTTATAATAAATACAAAATGATATCACATTTCCATAAGTATTCAGAACCTTTACTCAGTACTTTGTTGAAGCCACCTTTGGCAGCGATTACAGCCTCGAGTCTTCTTGGGTATGACGCTACACGCTTTGGCACACCTGTATTTATTCTTGGGTATGACGGTACAAGCTTGGCACACCTGTATTTATTCTTGGGTATGACGGTACAAGCTTGGCACACCTCTATTTATTCTTGGGTATGACGGTACAAGCTTGGCACACCTGTATTTATTCTTGGGTATGACGGTACAAGCTTGGCACACCTGTATTTATTCTTGGGTATGACGGTACAACCTTGGCACACCTGTATTTATTCTTAGGTATGACGGTACAAGCTTGGCACACCTGTATTTATTCTTGGGTATGACGGTTCAAGCTTGGCACACCTGTATTTATTCTTGGGTATGACGGTACAAGCTTGGCACACCTGTATTTATTCTTGGGTATGACGGTACAAGCTTGGCACACCTGTATTTGGGCTCCCGAGTGGTGCAGCGGTCTAAGGCATCTCAGTGCAAAAAGCGTCACTACAGTCTCTGGTTCGTATTGTTAGGTTCTAAATCTCAGAGTGAAAAACTCAACAAACATTTATGAAAGTTCAACCAAGTTTATTTCGCCCAGAGAGTCAATACATCTGCATTCAGACAACACATGTTTACAAGGCCTGATTGGTGGAGTGCTGCAGAGATGGTTGTCCTTCTGGAAGGTTCTCCCATCTCCACAGAGGAATTCTTGGGCTTTTTCAGAGTGACCATCGGGTTCTTGGTTACCTCCCCAACCAAGGCCCTTCTCCCCTGATTGCTCAGTTTGGCCGGGCGGCCAGCTCTAGGAAGAGTCTTGGTGGACTCCAATCGAGTTGTAGAAACGTCTCAAGGATGATCAGTGGAAACAGGATGCACCTGAGTTCAATTTCGAGTCTCATAGCAAAGTGTCCAAATACTTATGTAAATAAGGTATTTCTGTTTTTCATTTTTAATAAGTATTAAAAAATATATTTAAACTGTTTTGGCTTTGTCATTATGGGGTATTGTGTGTAGATTGATGAGGATATTTTGATGAGGATATATTTTTTATTGAATCCATTTAGAATAAGGCTGTAACATAAAGTGTAACATACCAAAATATATCATAACAAAATGTGGAAAAGTCAAGGGATCTGAATACTTCCTGAATTCACTGCATCTCCCTTCCTCTCCTCCTCCTCTCTGCCCATCTGCATCTCCCTTCCTCTCCTCCTCCTCCTCCTCTCCTCCTCCTCCCCTCTGCATCTTCCTCTCCTCTCTTTCTACTCTCCTACCCTGTAGTGAACTACCTGCCCATCATTGCAGGGCTGACTGCAGCTGTGGTGGTGATCCTCTTGGTCTCCTGTTTCATCTACTCCTGGCCACCCCACAGAGCCTGGTTCCTCTCTAGGTTTCTTCCTAGGTTTTGGCCTTTCTAGGGAGTTTTTCCTAGCCACCGTGCTTCTACACCTGCATTGCTTGCTGTTTGGGGTTTTAGGCTGGGTTTCTGTACCCCACTTTGAGATATCAGCTGATGTACGAAGGGCTATATAAATACATTTGATTTGAGTTTAGAACACATTCTTACTACAAACCCGGATGACGCTGGGCCAATTGTGCGCAACCACTTCCGGTTGTGATACAGCCTGGAATCGAACCAGGTCTGTAGTGACGCTTCTATCAATGAGATGCAGTGCCTTTAGACCGGACCTCATTTCAAAATAGGCTACATGTCATATTAAACAGCATATAAACACTAAATTGGTCAGGAGCCTGAGAAGGAACCAAAATGAATGATTTAAGCTAGATTATTTCAATTATTTCCAGGCTATAGCCTACAAAGAAATACATTGTGAAGCATTTACCAGTGCAACACAGTAGCCTGGTAGGGACCAGAGTATGTGAGCGATGCTGAAACAGAGCAGAGCGTGCTCAATTGGACTGGATCGTGGAGCGAGATGTTAGGTTACATACGGGGTGCCATTGTTTTTCTTTTCAGATATAGCAGTTGTTACACGCTGACTACATGAAACATCCACAACTAAAGAATCATTGTGGAATCTTAAAAGACACTTATTCCAAAAGTATGACGGTGTACTTACTACGTGCTTTAGTACACCATGCTAAACGAAAGGAAACGAGGTGGGGAGATAACGAAGTGTGTCATTGTAGCAAAGTATTTATAAACAATCTGATATCTTAAACGTTTCGTTCATTTTCGTTATATTATTTATACAATAGGCCATAATTGATTTTGGCCCAATAGGCCTGGCATATTCCCACGTTTAAGGAGCTTTCCGTTTTGATTGGGCCATTTTGCCTAAAAACCTTTAGGCCTACATATAGATTTTTTTTGTAACAGTTCTGCCTAGGGTGGCCAAATATATGAAACGCCGTTTGGGTCTTTGCATGCCAAACAAATATACATGTCAAATAACACTATAACACTACAATAACAATAACTACAATAACAATAACTACAATAACACTACAATTAGCTTGTTGACCAATCAGGACCTGAAAATGCGTTCATTTTTTAAAACGTAGTTATTACACATTGATTACACAATCACTACTTCATATGTCACAACGATTCATCGTTACGTAGTGTTATGATGCTGGTAAAGTTGTCTCGCGCACCTACAGTGGCGGTCATAAAAAAAAGCTAGCTAGCTCATGGATGCAAACAATGTTCTTCCCCAAAAACATAGCAAAACGACATAATTTGTTTCAGTAGTTATATAGTTAGCTAGGTGTCATCATCTAAAATAACCCTAATTTATAAGACAGTTCATATTTGATTAATGGTGTTCGGACCCATCTATGTGAAGCGAGCCACAATAAGGATTAGCTAAATAGTGGAATTTGCGGTTAGCCTTCAAAATAAAAGTATGTAATTGACAGTGATGCAAATGAATACAAATTGTAGAATTATGCCATAATTGAATAGATCATGCTAAACGAGGTTGGAATGTTGTTTTATAAAATCCACAAAGACAATCATTTGTTAATTTGACAGAAATCTGTTGAAATCACACTGGATGTATTAGACTTTAGAATTGCATTAGGGGACATACTTATTTCACTGTACAGCCTTACCTATGGAGTGTGGCTCAATGACATGGGGTATCAGTCTACTCAGTGACACCCAGAGAACATTAGTGTCGTAGCTCTTATTGTGGGACTCTGAAATAACTGTGAATAGAGACACATTTACTGTCAACCTACGTGTATTGAACACTATTCCTGAGGAAAAACACTGTGTGGATGTTTTGGAGTCTGATAACTCTGACGAGGATGTTGGGAAGAAATATATATTGGGTATTGATTGAGTAGACTGATACCCCATTTCATTGATCCCCAATCCTGAAGTAAAGCTGTACAGGGCAATGTGAATGTCAATACACACAACAGGCTGACTGGGGAGGTGATTTCACACAGTCACAGGTGCTTGGTAAATTAGACTTCTGTTCTAGTACAACGTTGTGATACAGGTGCTTGGTAAATTAGACTTCTGGTCTAGTACAACGTTGTGATACAGGTGCTTGGTAAATTAGACTTCTGGTCTCGTGCAACGTTGTGATACAGGTGCTTGGTAAATTAGACTTCTGGTCTCGTGCAACGTTGTGATACAGGTGCTTGGTAAATTACATTCTACTGAGGTAACATATGGAATTGTTCTAAGACGGTCGTACCATTGATCATTTACCTATTTGATTTTAGGATTTTGTAATTATCCCCCCAAAATATTTAAAAGGCCATTTATATATTAAATGTTTCACACATATTTAACCCCTTTTCTTTGTTGGCACGAAACTACCTCCATTCATTCATTTATTTATTTATTTATTTATTTATTCTTGAGTCTCATCTTTCCAGTCTTTCCCAGCCTAATTGCCATGACCTCACTCCCAGATGGTGTCTCAGAGAGAGTTGGGAGTTGCAATTTTCAACAGGACAAATATAAGAATGTATTTTTATCTATGTAAAACTTTTCTTTTGAAATCATGTAAGTTTCCCCTATTGTCCTGTAGGTGGTGCTGTTGTTTCACATTCACAATACAGTTAGTGGAGTTTAGTGTGTTGTTAGCCCACAGTGCTCTGGTGGAAGGTAATGCACTATAGAGAGAAAAGGAGCCAGTCAAGAGGATTTGGACACAGCCAAGGGTGGTCAGTGCCAAAGCCGAGGCTTGTCAATACCAAAGCAAAGGGTGGTCACTACCAAAGCCGAGGCTTGTCAATACCAAAGCCGAGGGTTGTCAGTACCAAAGCCGAGGGTTGTTACTACCAAAGCCAAAGGTGGTCACTACCAAAGCCGAGGGTTGTCAATACCAAAGCCAAGGGTTGTCAATACCAAAGCCGAGGTGGTCACTACCAAAGGCCAAGGTTATTCAATACTCAGTACCAAGGGTTGTAAATTACCAAATGGCTCCCTATTCCCTACATACTACTTTTAACCAGAGCTTTAACTTTGTCTGTTTCATGCCTCACTCTGCCTCTCCACTCCCAGCAGCAGCAGTCCTGTTGTTTCTGATGGATGGAAACTGTGTATCTGTGTCTGTAATTACCCTTCTGATAAGAAACCATCTAGCAAATTGGGGGAGATGAAACAATGGTGCACCATTCATTTTCAATGAAGGGAAGCGAAATGGGCAGGGGACCTGAAATGATGGTGAAGCTAGCGACATGAGGGTGAAGCTAGCGACATGAGGGTGAAGCTAGCGACATGACGGTGAAGCTAGCGACATGAGGGTTAAGCTAGCGACATGAGGGTGAATCTAGCGACATGAGGGTGAATCTAGCTAGCAACATGAGGGTGAAGCTAGCGACATGAGGGTGAAGCTAGCGACATGAGGGTGAAGCTAGCGACATGACGGTGAAGCTAGCGACATGACGGTGAAGCTAGCGACAAAATACTTATTTTCCACCATAATTACAATGTGATTTTCTGGATTTTTTTCCTCATTTTGTCTGTCATAGTTGAAGTGTACCTATGATGAAAATTACAGGCCTCTCTCATCTTTTTAAGTGGGAGAACTTGTACAATTGGTGGCTGACTAAATACTTTTTTACCCCACTGTATATGGCACCCTTTCATAAACCCTGATTGATGAATGTCAATCAGATCATTCAAGCAAGACTTTAACCTTTTGACGAAGATTAAGGCTATGAGTTTGTAGTCGTTATTTAGGAGTGTGATTGGACCCCAATGATCAATATTTAAGAGATCCTTGTGTGGTTTGGGTATAAGAGTAATAACTCCTTGCTTCAGAGAGGCAGGTAGTTCTTCTTTTTTATAGCCTCCTTAAAGGTTTCAAGTAAAAAATGGTGCTATTTCATGTCCAGAGTTATAAAAACATATTGGTCAGGCTTGTTTTTTTTTAGGAGCATTGTCCAACCTGTTAGGTGCATAATCCTAACAGGGTGGAACCTAACAGGGTGGACATTTGGAGCCCAAATTAGACACTTGAACAGGATTTTTACTTCTCTATCAAACATATTTTAACAAGTTTATGAGTGGGACTAACAACATGAAACATGGAAAAATAGATCAAACTGAGTGTTTATATGTATGTAGCATTACACCGTGGTTTTTCCACCACAGAAATGATGACACTTCCTGAATGTGGTGTCATTGTAGGAAGGGGTTGTTTTCCCACCACAGAAATGATGACACTTCCTGAATGTGGTGTCATTGCAGGAAGGGGTGGTTTTCCCACCACAGAAATGATGACACTTCCTGAATGTGGTGTCATTGTAGGAAGGGGTTGTTTTCCCACCACATAAATGATGACACTTCCTGAATGTGGTGTCATTGTAGGAAGGGGTTGTTTTCCCAAATGATGACACTTCCTGAATGTGGTGTCATTGTAGGAAGGGGTTGATTTCCCAACACAGAAATGATGACACTTCCTGAATGTGGTGTCATTGTAGGAAGGGGTTGTTTTCCCAAATGATGACACTTCCTGAATGTGGTGTCATTGCAGGAAGGGGTGGTTTTCCCACCACATAAATGATGACACTTCCTGAATGTGGTGTCATTGTAGGAAGGGGTGGTTTTCCCAAATGATGACACTTCCTGAATGTGGTGTCATTGTAGGAAGGGGTTGTTTTCCCAACACAGAAATGATGACACTTCCTGAATGTGGTGTCATTGAAGGAAGGGGTTGTTTTCCCACCACAGAAATGATGACACTTCCTGAATGTGGTGTCATTGAAGGAAGGGGTTGTTTTCCCAACACAGAAATGATGACACTTCCTGAATGTGGTGTCATTGTAGGAAGGGGTTGTTTTCCCACCACAGAAATGATGACACTTCCTGAATGTGGTGTCATTGTAGGAAGGGGTTGTTTTCCCAAATGATGACACTTCCTGAATGTGGTGTCATTGTAGGAAGGGGTTGTTTTCCCACCACATAAATGATGACACTTCCTGAATGTGGTGTCATTGTAGGAAGGGGTTGTTTTCCCAACACAGAAATGATGACACTTCCTGAATGTGGTGTCATTGTAGGAAGGGGTTGTTTTCCCAAATGATGACACTTCCTGAATGTGGTGTCATTGCAGGAAGGGGTTGTTTTCCCACCACAGAAATGATGACACTTCCTGAATGTGGTGTCATTGTAGGAAGGGGTTGTTTTCCCAAATGATGACACTTCCTGAATGTGGTGTCATTGTAGGAAGGGGTTGTTTTCCCAACACAGAAATGATGACACTTCCTGAATGTGGTGTCATTGAAGGAAGGGGTTGTTTTCCCACCACAGAAATGATGACACTTCCTGAATGTGGTGTCATTGAAGGAAGGGGTTGTTTTCCCACCACAGAAATGATGACACTTCCTGAATGTGGTGTCATTATAGGAAGGGTTGTTTTCCCACCACAGAAATGATGACACTTCCTGAATGTGGTGTCATTGTAGGAAGGGGTTGTTTTCCCACCACAGAAATGATGACACTTCCTGAATGTGGTGTCATTGCAGGAAGGGGTTGTTTTCCCACCACAGAAATGATGACACTTCCTGAATGTGGTGTCATTGTAGGAAGGGGTTGTTTTCCCACCACAGAAATGATGACACTTCCTGAATGTGGTGTCATTGTAGGAAGGGGTTGTTTTCCCAAATGATGACACTTCCTGAATGTGGTGTCATTGCAGGAAGGGTTGGTTTTCCCACCACAGAAATGATGACACTTCCTGAATGTGGTGTCATTGTAGGAAGGGGTTGTTTTCCCAAATGATGACACTTCCTGAATGTGGTGTCATTGTAGGAAGGGGTTGTTTTCCCAACACAGAAATGATGACACTTCCTGAATGTGGTGTCATTGAAGGAAGGGGTTGTTTTCCCACCAAAGAAATGATGACACTTCCTGAATGTGGTGTCATTGTAGGAAGGGGTTGTTTTCCCACCACAGAAATGATGACACTTCCTGAATGTGGTGTCATTGTAGGAAGGGGTTGTTTTCCCACCACAGAAATGATGACACTTCCTGAATGTGGTGTCATTGCAGGAAGGGGTTGTTTTCCCACCACAGAAATGATGACACTTCCTGAATGTGGTGTCATTGTAGGAAGGGGTTGTTTTCCCACCACAGAAATGATGACACTTCCTGAATGTGGTGTCATTGTAGGAAGGGGTTGTTTTCCCACCACAGAAATGATGACACTTCCTGAATGTGGTGTCATTGTAGGAAGGGGTTGTTTTCCCACCACAGAAATGATGACACTTCCTGAATGTGGTGTCATTGCAGGAAGGGGTTGTTTTCCCACCACAGAAATGATGACACTTCCTGAATGTGGTGTCATTGTAGGAAGGGGTTGTTTTCTCACCACAGAAATGATGACCCTTCCTGAATGTGGTGTCATTGTAGGAAGGGGTTGTTTTCCCACCACAGAAATGATGACACTTCCTGAATGTGGTGTCATTTGTAGGAAGGGGTTGTTTTTCCACCACAGAAATGATGACACTTCCTGAATGTGGTGTCATTGTAGGAAGGGGTTGTTTTCCCACCACAGAAATGATGACACTTCCTGAATGTGGTGTCATTGTAGGAAGGGGTTGTTTTCCCACCACAGAAATGATGACACTTCCTGAATGTGGTGTCATTGTAGGAAGGGATTGTTTTCCCACCACAGAAATGATGACACTTCCTGAATGTGGTGTCATTGCAGGAAGGGGTTGTTTTCTTAAATGGAGAATAATAACAGACTGATAGCGTGGAAAGTGATTTCAGGGACACGGAAAATCTTTAAATAATAATAAATACAATAATCATGAAAATAAAACGTCATTTATGAGAGAAAATTGAACTAGAAATATAAAATGATGAAGAGAGACTTTAAATATGTTATTATTTTAAGACTTATATTTCTCGTGGAAGTTGATGAATAACATCCAGTGATAGAAAACTCCTACATCCACAAAAACATGTTTTTTTTCAAAATGCATAACATTTCCCTTTCAAGTTTTTTAAAAAGGTAATAGACACCCGACCTTGTATTTAAAACATTTTGAAATCCACATTTTATACGAAATAAAACGTGATATTTCCTGGGCACAGAAAACACCGCATCTCAGCATTGACGTGACTAGCTGGTAGCTGCTTAGCTGTGAAGAGCGTTGGCCCAGCAACGGAGAGGTGGTTGGTTCGGATTCCTGAGTCGGCAAGGAGAAACAAATCTACTGTTCTATCATTGAGCAAGGCATTTTGTCCCCCAACAGCACCTGCTCCCCAGGCACTGATGACATGGATGTGATTAAAGCAGCCCCCCTTTCACCTCTCTGATTCAGAGGAAAAACACATTTCGGTTGAATGCGTTCAGTTGTGCAACTGACTAAGGTAGGCTTCGTTGTAAATAAGAATTAGTTTCTTAACTGACTTGCCCAGTTACGTAAAGATATCCATCCCTTTCCTCAAAGGGCATTGGCCACTCAGGCTGACCACTAGAAAACACGGCTATTATGGTAAAACCTTGCTTGATCAGCTGATCAAACTTTCTCCAGCTAGCAGCTTTGTGGGAGCTGATTTGAATGGCCATTGCGGTAGCTGGTTGATGAAGCTGAACCGCACCAAAGTTACGAGACTGTTGTAAGTGATCAGCATGTATCTGACTCTGACAGCCGGTGACGTTGTAACGTTTGGCCAACGTGATGACGTCACAGCTGGAAACAGTCAGCTGTGCTGCAGAACTCAGCGCACTTATCAGGACGGAACAGAAACGGCCTTATCATGAAAACTCATTTGTGCTATTAGCTAGAATTTCACTACACCAGCTACAACTGGCGTTGTTAGCATCCCTTTCGTTTGATATATGGATTGATTTTAAGACCCGTTCAGCCAGTATGCAGTAAGCAGACACTGGCTAGGGAGCTCATTTTCGTGCACATTTCGATTTTTCATAAATACTGATTCTACAACCACAAAACACCTTAGCTAGATGTAGCATTAGGTAGAGAAGACTTGCTCATTTAAAAAAGGTTTATTATAGCTTTTGGTAAGATGAACTATCTTGAGGATTCAGTGGACGATTAGGACAGCCTATTGTACCCATGAGTGTTTTGCCGAGTTATCACACAGATCAGTGCAGACCTGAGACAGTGTGGGTTACAGAGGGAGTTCTGTTTCTGTTAGAAAGAAGAGAGAGGGCAGAGAGAGACAGAGAGAGAGAGAGAGAGAGACGGCAGAGAGAGAGACAGAGAGAGAGAGAGAGTGAGTGAGAGAGAGAGAGAGGGAGAGAGACAGAGAGAGAGGAAGAGAGAGAGAGAGACAGAGAGTGAGTGAGAGAGAGAGAGGGAGAGAGACAGAGAGAGAGGAAGAGAGAGAGAGAGGGCAGAGAGAGTAGGAGAGAGAGAGGGCAGAGAGAGAGAGACAGAGAGTGAGTGAGAGAGAGGGAGAGAGACAGAGAGAGAGGAAGAGAGAGAGAGAGGGCAGAGAGAGACAGAGAGAGAGAGAGAGAGAGACGGCACAGAGAGACAGAGAGAGATGGCAGAGAGACACAGAGAGAGGGCAGAGAGAGAGAGAGAGACAGAGAGTGAGTGAGAGAGAGAGAGTGAGAGAGAGGGAGAGAGACAGAGAGAGAGGAAGAGAGAGAGAGACAGAGAGAGAGAGAGAGACGGCAGAGAGAGACACAGAGAGAGAGAGAGATGGCAGAGAGACAGAGAGAGAGGGCAGAGAGAGAGAGAGAGAGACAGAGAGTGAGTGAGAGAGAGAGAGAGTGAGAGAGAGGGAGAGAGACAGAGAGAGAGGAAGAGAGAGAGAGACAGAGGGAGAGAGAGGGCAGAGAGAGACAGAGAGAGAGAGAGAGAGAGACGGCAGAGAGGAAGAGCGAGAGAGGAAGAGGGCAGAGAGACAGAGAGAGAGGGCAGAGAGAGAGAGAGAGACAGAGAGAGAGAGAGACAGAGAGTGAGTGAGAGAGAGTGAGAGAGAGGGAGAGAGACAGAGAGAGAGGAAGAGAGAGAGAGAGAGAGAGAGAGAGATAGGGCAGAGAGAGACAGAGAGAGAGAGAGAGAGACGGCAGAGAGAGAGAGAGATGGCAGAGAGACAGAGAGAGAGCGAGAGAGACAGAGAGAGAGAGAGAGAGAGAGAGAGACAGAGAGAGAGAGAGAGAGAGAGAGAGAGAGAGAGAGAGAGAAAGAGAGTGATAGAACACTGTGTGAGAGAGACAGAGACAGAGAGAGTGTGTGTGAGAGAGATAAGAGGAGGAGGAAAGGTCGGTTAGGGTTTTCCAGTAAATAATACTTTCACGTTCAACGGTCACTGGAGAAGAAACCACGTCTGCCGCTCGTCTAACAGAATACAGAATCCTTCACTGAGGGACGCTCAGGGATTATTACGGGGAATGGAGATTGTAATACTAGTTTCATTATTGTCTCTGTATTGTGACTTCACCGGTAAGTTAGACTTCTGGTCTCGTACAATGTTGTGATACAGGTGCTTGGTAAATTAGACTTCTGGTCTAGTACAACATTGTGATACAGGTGCTTGGTAAATTAGACTTCTGGTCTAGTACAATGTTGTGATACAGGTGCTTGGTAAGTTAGACTTCTGGTCTAGTACAACGTTGTGATACAGGTTCTTGGTAAATTACACTTCTGGTCTAGTACAACGTTGTGATACAGGTGCTTGGTAAGTTAGACTTCTGGTCTAGTACAACGTTGTGATACAGGTGCTTGGTAAGTTAGACTTCTGGTCTAGTACAATGTTGTGATACAGGTTCTTGGTAAATTAGACTTCTGGTCTAGTACAACGTTGTGATACAGGTGCTTGGTAAGTTAGACTTCTGGTCTAGTACAATGTTGTGATACAGGTGCTTGGTAAATTAGACTTCTGGTCTAGTACAATGTTGTGATACAGGTGCTTGGTAAATTAGACTTCTGGTCTAGTACAATGTTGTGATACAGGTGCTTGGTAAATTAGACTTCTGTTCTAGTACAATGTTGTGATACAGGTGCTTGGTAAATTAGACCTCTGGTCTAGTACAATGTTGTGATACAGGTGCTTGGTAAATTAGACTTCTGGTCTAGTACAACATTGTGATACAGGTGCTTGGTAAGTTAGACTTCTGGTCTAGTACAACGTTGTGATACAGGTGCTTGGTAAATTAGACTTCTGGTCTAGTACAACGTTGTGATACAGGTGCTTGGTAAATTACATTCTACTGCTCGGGGGTTTGAATTTACAACCTTCCGGTTACTAGTCCAACGCTCTAACCACTAGGCTACCCTGCCACCACATTCTACTGAGATTACATCGGGTATTGTTCTATTGATCATTTAACTATTTGATTTTTAGGATTCCTGTTAGTAATCCCCCAAAAAATATTTAAAAGGGAATATATATTTAGCTTTTGACACATATTTAACCCCATTTTGGACACACACACACACACACACACCGATGTATTTATTTTTACCTGAGAGTTTCCCGTTTCCATAGTGATGTCATAGTAGTTTGTTTACCAAAAGGTTCGGACGCCACAGACGGAAGTTGGCACATCGGCGGTACCGACTTCAGACGAGTCCCGTGGGGTTTGTGAGGATCGTAGAGCAGAACGGAGAACACATTCATATTTTAGTACTTTATGTATTTAATATGAAGTATTTTGAAATTGATGAATTGGAAAGACTGTGTGTTTCGGGTTACTTATTAGGGCAGAGGGAAATAGAATTTGGAGTCCAAAGATTCTGTGTGTGTGTGTGTGTGTGTGTGTGTGTGTGTGTGTGTGTGTGTGTGTGTGTGTGTGTGTGGCAACTTCTGGGTTATGGAGTGTAACATGTAGTTGATTAACATACAGATAGATAAACATTAGACAATAATATCGTCCTGTTTGGTTTGAACAATAAAATCAACAATAACAGAACAATATAGTTTTAACTTGACCTTGGTCTTCCAGATGCTGAGTGCCTGGTGGTCAGTCCTGCCAGGCTGGTGGTGAAGTATGGAGACCCAGCCTCCTCTAACTGCAGCTCAGATACCCCTGTAGAGATGGGCTGGGAAGCCATCCAGGGAGGGACGAGTCTAACAGACAACAAGGTGAAGATCCTAAACTGGAGGGTGAACAGGTGAGAGAGGCAGACACAGCTGAGGGTGGACAGGTAAGAGAGGCAGACACAGCTGAGGGTGAACAGGTGAGAGAGGCAGACACAGCTGAGGGTGGACAGGTGAGAGAGGCAGACACAGCTGAGGGTGGACAGGTGAGATAGGCAGACACAGCTGAGGGTGGACAGGTAAGAGAGGCAGACACAGCTGAGGGTGGACAGGTGAGAGAGGCAGACACAGCTGAGGGTGGACAGCTGAGAGAGGCAGACACAGCTGAGGGTGGACAGGTGAGAGAGGCAGACACAGCTGAGGGTGGACAGGTGAGAGAGGCAGACACAGCTGAGGGTGGACAGCTGAGAGAGGCAGACACAGCTGAGGGTGGACAGGTAAGAGAGGCAGACACAGCTGAGGGTGGACAGCTGAGAGAGGCAGACACAGCTGAGGGTGGACAGGTGAGAGAGGCAGACACAGTTGAGATCTTTTTGAACCGTTTTAGCCTTTAAAGTGGCAAACAGTGGCAGCTGGCGACTTTATGGACGTTTGAACTTCAACTGTGTTATTGCCTTTATTTGTTTATTTATTTATTTATCCAACATCTAGTGGAAAGCCTTCCCAGAAGACTGAAGGCTGTTATAGCAGCAATGTTCCAACATCTAGTGGAAAGCCTTCCCAGAAGACTGGAGGCTGTTATAGCAGCAATGTTCCAACATCTAGTGGAAAGCCTTCCCAGAAGACTGGAGGCTGTTATAGCAGCAATGTTCCAACATCTAGTGGAAAGCCTTCCCAGAAGACTGGAGGCTGTTATAGCAGCAATGTTCCAACATCTAGTGGAAAGCCTTCCCAGAAGACTGGAGGCTGTTATAGCAGCAATGTTGCAACATCTAGTGGAAAGCCTTCCCAGAAGACTGGAGGCTGTTATAGCAGCAATGTTCCAACATCTAGTGGAAAGCCTTCCCAGAAGACTGAAGGCTGTTATAGCAGCAATGTTCCAACATCTAGTGGAAAGCCTTCCCAGAAGACTGGAGGCTGTTATAGCAGCAATGTTCCAACATCTAGTGGAAAGCCTTCCCAGAAGACTGGAGGCTGTTATAGCAGCAATGTTCCAACATCTAGTGGAAAGCCTTCCCAGAAGACTGGAGGCTGTTATAGCAGCAATGTTCCAACATCTAGTGGAAAGCCTTCCCAGAAGACTGGAGGCTGTTATAGCAGCAATGTTCCAACATCTAGTGGAAAGCCTTCCCAGAAGACTGAAGGCTGTTATAGCAGCAATGTTCCAACATCTAGTGGAAAGCCTTCCCTGAAGACTGGAGGCTGTTATAGCAGCAATGTTCCAACATCTAGTGGAAAGCCTTCCCAGAAGACTGAAGGCTGTTATAGCAGCAATGTTCCAACATCTAGTGGAAAGCCTTCCCAGAAGACTGAAGGCTGTTATAGCAGCAATGTTCCAACATCTAGTGGAAAGCCTTCCCAGAAGACTGGAGGCTGTTATAGCAGCAATGTTCCAACATCTAGTGGAAAGCCTTCCCAGAAGACTGGAGGCTGTTATAGCAGCAATGTTCCAACATCTAGTGGAAAGCCTTTCCAGAAGACTGAAGGCTGTTATAGCAGCAATGTTCCAACATCTAGTGGAAAGCCTTCCCAGAAGACTGGAGGCTGTTATAGCAGCAATGTTCCAACATCTAGTGGAAAGCCTTTCCAGAAGACTGGAGGCTGTTGTAGCAGCAATGTTCCAACATCTAGTGGAAAGCCTTCCCTGAAGACTGGAGGCTGTTATAGCAGCAATGTTCCAACATCTAGTGGAAAGCCTTCCCAGAAGACTGGAGGCTGTTATAGCAGCAATGTTCCAACATCTAGTGGAAAGCCTTCCCAGAAGACTGGAGGCTGTTATAGCAGCAATGTTCCAACATCTAGTGGAAAGCCTTCCCAGAAGACTGGAGGCTGTTATAGCAGCAATGTTCCAACATCTAGTGGAAAGCCTTCCCAGAAGACTGGAGGCTGTTATAGCAGCAATGTTCCAACATCTAGTGGAAAGCCTTCCCAGAAGACTGGAGGCTGTTATAGCAGCAATGTTCCAACATCTAGTGGAAAGCCTTCCCAGAAGACTGAAGGCTGTTATAGCAGCAATGTTCCAACATCTAGTGGAAAGCCTTCCCAGAAGACTGAAGGCTGTTATAGCAGCAATGTTCCAACATCTAGTGGAAAGCCTTCCCAGAAGACTGGAGGCTGTTATAGCAGCAATGTTCCAACATCTAGTGGAAAGCCTTCCCAGAAGACTGGAGGCTGTTATAGCAGCAATGTTCCAACATCTAGTGGAAAGCCTTCCCTAAAGACTGAAGGCTGTTATAGCAGCAATGTTCCAACATCTAGTGGAAAGCCTTCCCTGAAGACTGGAGGCTGTTATAGCAGCAATGTTCCAACATCTAGTGGAAAGCCTTCCCAGAAGACTGGAGGCTGTTATAGCAGCAATGTTCCTACATCTAGTGGAAAGCCTTCCCAGAAGACTGGAGGCTGTTATAGCAGCAATGTTCCAACATCTAGTGGAAAGCCTTCCCAGAAGACTGGAGGCTGTTATAGCAGCAATGTTCCAACATCTAGTGGAAAGCCTTCCCAGAAGACTGGAGGCTGTTATAGCAGCAATGTTCCAACATCTAGTGGAAAGCCTTCCCAGAAGACTGGAGGCTGTTATAGCAGCAATGTTCCAACATCTAGTGGAAAGCCTTCCCAGAAGACTGGAGGCTGTTATAGCAGCAATGTTCCAACATCTAGTGGAAAGCCTTCCCAGAAGACTGGAGGCTGTTATAGCAGCAATGTTCCAACATCTAGTGGAAAGCCTTTCCAGAAGACTGGAGGCTGTTATAGCAGCAATGTTCCAACATCTAGTGGAAAGCCTTCCCTGAAGACTGAAGGCTGTTATAGCAGCAATGTTCCAACATCTAGTGGAAAGCCTTCCCAGAAGACTGAAGGCTGTTATAGCAGCAATGTTCCAACATCTAGTGGAAAGCCTTCCCTGAAGACTGGAGGCTGTTATAGCAGCAATGTTCCAACATCTAGTGGAAAGCCTT
The DNA here is from genome assembly GCF_002021735.2 of Oncorhynchus kisutch. NCBI lineage: Eukaryota > Metazoa > Chordata > Actinopteri > Salmoniformes > Salmonidae > Oncorhynchus > Oncorhynchus kisutch. The sequence goes on from NW_022263704.1 coordinate 17,454, forward strand.
CCCAGAAGACTGGAGGCTGTTATAGCAGCAATGTTCCAACATCTAGTGGAAAGCCTTCCCTGAAGACTGGAGGCTGTTATAGCAGCAATGTTCCAACATCTAGTGGAAAGCCTTCCCAGAAGACTGGAGGCTGTTATAGCAGCAATGTTCCAGCATCTAGTGGAAAGCCTTCCCAGAAGACTGAAGGCTGTTATAGCAGCAATGTTCCAACATCTAGTGGAAAGCCTTCCCAGAAGACTGAAGGCTGTTATAGCAGCAATGTTCCAACATCTAGTGGAAAGCCTTCCCAGAAGACTGGAGGCTGTTATAGCAGCAATGTTCCAACATCTAGTGGAAAGCCTTCCCAGAAGACTGGAGGCTGTTATAGCAGCAATGTTCCAACATCTAGTGGAAAGCCTTCCCAGAAGACTGGAGGCTGTTATAGCAGCAATGTTCCAACATCTAGTGGAAAGCCTTCCCAGAAGACTGGAGGCTGTTATAGCAGCAATGTTCCAACATCTAGTGGAAAGCCTTCCCAGAAGACTGGAGGCTGTTATAGCAGCAATGTTCCAACATCTAGTGGAAAGCCTTCCCAGAAGACTGGAGGCTGTTATAGCAGCAATGTTTTAAGTGTTTAAATCAAGTTGGTTATTGTTTCAACTAAGGATTGCTGCTTTAAATAAAATGTCATTTGATTTGACAGTGTGACTGAATGGAATAGCAAACCTACCTGCTTCACAGAGGGAGGCCAGTGTCTGAAACAGCTGAACATCACAGTTTATAGTGAGTGACATCTCTCTCTCTTATCTTCTCTGGTGTTTCTGAATGTATTCTTAGTGTGGCTCTGCACTGTTAATCACTGTGTTTCCATTCCTCCACAGAGCTTCCAGACCGTGTCTCCATCAGCTACAGGAAGTACCCTGATCCGATGGTTGAGGGGCATCAGTACCTGCTACAGTGTCTTGTCCAGAACATTGCTCCTATTGGGACACTCAGGGTGACCTTCTACAAAGTCAGTGCCACTGGTGAACAGACAGAATTAGACACACAACAGAAATCCAAGGACAACATCAACACACCAGAGAATGGGACCTACACCCTGGACTTCACCCCTGGTAGAGATGATGACGGGGCCCAGTTGTTGTGTTCAGCCATGTTGGATCTGGGACCAGAGGGACCCCAACCTCCTCCTGTAATGGACTCAAACCGCCTCAACACCAACATGCACTGTGAGTCCTTCTGGTTCTCTGTCTACACACATTTAGTACAACCGTTAGTTAGATACCAGACGAGTCATGACGTTGACGGATGCTGTTTTCACTTCATTTTCTCTCATTAATCAACTTGTTTCTCTTCTCTCTCTCTTTATCTCCTCTCTCTCTCTCTCTCTCTCTCTCTCTCTCTCTCTCTCTCTCTCTCTCTCTCTCTCTCTCTCTCTCTTCCTCCCTCCTTCCTTCTCTTCTAGACAAGCCTCAGATCACTAGGAGTCCTGGCTGTTTCTCCATGAGCATCACGGAGGGCGACACCTTATCACTGGCCTGTAGTGCAAATGGTAACCCTACCCCCTCGTTGGATGATTGGTTGGTTGCATTCAGAAAGTATTCAGACCCCTTGACTTTTTCCACATTTTGTCACGTTATTACGCCTTATTCTAAAATGGATTAAATAGTTTTTCCCCCTCACCGATCTACACACAGCACCCCATAATGACATCACATTACCCCGTAATGACATCACAGCACCCCATAATGACATCACAATACCCGTAATGACATCACAGCACCCCATAATGACATCACAATACCCCGTAATGACATCACAGCACCCCATAATGACATCACAATACCCCGTAATGACATCACAGCACCCCGTAATGACATCACAGCACCCCATAATGACATCACAGCACCCCATAATGACATCACAGCACCCCGTAATGACATCACAGCACCCCATAATGACATCACAGCACCCCATAATGACATCACAGCACCCCATAATGACATCACAGCACCCCATAATGACATCACAGCACCCCATAATGACATCACAGCACCCATAATGACATCACAGCACCCCATAATGACATCACAGCACCCATAATGACATCACAGCACCCCATAATGACATCACAGCACCCCATAATGACATCACAGCACCCCATAATGACAAAGCAAAAACAGGTTTTTAGAATTTTTTGCATTGTATAAAAAATAAACTTAATTATTCAATTTACATCAGAATTCAGAACCTTTACTCTGTACTTTGTTGAAGCACCTTTACAGCCTCAAGTCTTCTTGGGTAATGATTCTACAAGCTTGGCACACCATTATTTGGGCTCCCGAGTGGTGCAGTGGTCTAAGGCACTGCATCCCAGTGCAAGAGGTGTCACTGGTTCGAATCCAGGCTGTATCACATCTGGCCGTGATTGGGAGTCCCATTGGGGGGCACATGTTGTCTGGGTTTTGCAGGGTTAGTTCGTCATTGTAAATAAGAATTTGCTCTTAACTGACTTTCCTGGTTAAATAAAGGTTATATTAGAAATGTGGGAAGTTTCTCCCATTCTTCTCTGCAGATCCTATCAAGCTCTCTCAGGTTTGAGTTTCTCCCATTCTTCTCTGCAGATCCTATCAAGCTCTCTCAGGTTTGAGTTTCTCCCATTCTTCTCTGCAGATCCTATCAAGCTCTCTCAGGTTTGAGTTTCTCCCATTCTTCTCTGCAGATCCTATCAAGCTCTCTCAGGTTGGATGGGAAGTGTCGCCACACAGCTATTTTTCGGTCTCTCCAGGACCTCTCTGTACTTTTCTCCATTCATCTTTCCCTCTATCCTGACTAGTCTCCCGGTCCATGCTGCTGAAAAACATCCCCATAGCATGATGCTGCTGCCACCACCATGCTTAACCGCAGTGATGGCTGGTATCCTAGTGGTTAGAGTGTTGGGACAGTAACCGAAAGTTTGCACGTTCAAATCCCCGAGCTGACCAGGTAAAACATCTGTCGTTCTGCCCCTGAACAAGGCAGTTAACCCACTGTTCCTCTGAACAAGGCAGTTAACCCACTGTTCCTCTGAACAAGGCAGTTAACCCACTGTTCCTCTGAACAAGGCAGTTAACCCACTGTTCCTCTGAACAAGGCAGTTAACCCACTGTTCCCCTGAACAAGGCAGTTAACCCACTGTTCCCCTGAACAAGGCAGTTAACCCACTGTTCCCCTGAACAAGGCAGTTAACCCACTGTTCCCCTGAACAAGGCAGTTAACCCACTGTTCCCCTGAACAAGGCAGTTAACCCACTGTTCCCCTGAACAAGGCAGTTAACCCACTGTTCCCCTGAACAAGGCAGTTAACCCACTGTTCCCCTGAACAAGGCAGTTAACCCACTGTTCCCCTGAACAAGGCAGTTAACCCACTGTTCCCCTGAACAAGGCAGTTAACCCACTGTTCCCCTGAACAAGGCAGTTAACCCACTGTTCCTCTGAACAAGGCAGTTAACCCACTGTTCCCCTGAACAAGGCAGTTAACCCACTGTTCCCCTGAGCAAGGCAGTTAACCCACTGTTCCTCTGAGCAAGGCAGTTAACCCACTGTTCCCCTGAACAAGGCAGTTAACCCACTGTTCCCCTGAACAAGGCAGTTGACCCACTGTTCCCCTGAACAAGGCAGTTAACCCACTGTTCCCCTGAACAAGGCAGTTAACCCACTGTTCCTCTGAACAAGGCAGTTAACCCACTGTTCCTCTGAACAAGGCAGTTAACCCACTGTTCCCCTGAACAAGGCAGTTAACCCACTGTTCCCCTGAACAAGGCAGTTAACCCACTGTTCCCCTGAACAAGGCAGTTAACCCACTGTTCCTCTGAACAAGGCAGTTAACCCACTGTTCCCCTGAACAAGGCAGTTAACCCACTGTTCCCCTGAACAAGGCAGTTAACCCACTGTTCCCCTGAACAAGGCAGTTAACCCACTGTTCCCCTGAACAAGGCAGTTAACCCACTGTTCCCCTGAACAAGGCAGTTAACCCACTGTTCCTCTGAACAAGGCAGTTAACCCACTGTTCCCCTGAACAAGGCAGTTAACCCACTGTTCCCCTGAGCAAGGCAGTTAACCCACTGTTCCTCTGAGCAAGGCAGTTAACCCACTGTTCCCCTGAACAAGGCAGTTAACCCACTGTTCCCCTGAACAAGGCAGTTGACCCACTGTTCCCCTGAACAAGGCAGTTAACCCACTGTTCCCCTGAACAAGGCAGTTAACCCACTGTTCCTCTGAACAAGGCAGTTAACCCACTGTTCCTCTGAACAAGGCAGTTAACCCACTGTTCCCCTGAACAAGGCAGTTAACCCACTGTTCCCCTGAACAAGGCAGTTAACCCACTGTTCCTCTGAACAAGGCAGTTAACCCACTGTTCCTCTGAACAAGGCAGTTAACCCACTGTTCCCCTGAACAAGGCAGTTAACCCACTGTTCCCCTGAACAAGGCAGTTAACCCACTTAAGAATTTGTTCTTAAATGACTAGTTATATTTAAAAAAGTGACGCTGCCAGGTTTCCTCCAGACGTCGCTTCACCACCATGCTTCACCATAGGGATGGTGATGTAACGCCACCACCATGCTTCACCATAGGGATGGTGATGTGACGCTTGGCATTCAGGTCAAAGGGTTCAATCTTGGTTTCATCAGACCAGAGAATCTTGTTTCACATTGGTCTGAGAGTCTTTAGGTGACTTCTGGCAAACTCCAAGCGGGCTGTGGTGTGACTTCTACTGAGGAGTGGGGTATTGTGATGTCATTATGGGGTATTTTGATGTCAATATGGGGTATTGTGATGTCATTATGGGGTATTGTGATGTCATTATGGGGTATTGTGATGTCATTATGGGGTATTGTGTATAGATTGAATCCATTTAAGAACAAGGCTGTAACGTAACAACATGTCAGAAAAGTCAAGGGATCTGAATACTTTCTAAATTCCCTGCATCTCCCTTCCTCCCCTCTGCCCCATATGCCTCTCCTCTCTCCCTCACCTACTCCCCTCTGCCTCTCTGCCCCATATGCCTCTCCTCTCTCCCTCACCTACTCCCCTCTGCCTCTCTGCCCCATATGCCTCTCCTCTCTCCCTCACCTACTCCCCTCTCTCCCATCCGCCTCTCCCTCTCCTCTCTCCCTCACCTACTCCCTCTGCCCCTCTCTCCCATCTGCCTCTCCCTCTCCTCTCTCCCTCACCTACTCCCCTCTCTCCCATCCGCCTCTCCCTCTCCTCTCTCCCTCACCTATTCCCTCTCTCCCATCCGCCTCTCCCTCTCCTCTCTCCCTCACCTACTCCCCTCTGCCCCTCTCTCCCATCTGCCTCTCCCTCTCCTCTCTCCCTCGCCTACTCCCCTCTCTCCCATCTGCTTCTCCCTCTCCTCTCTCCCTCGCCTACTCCCCTCTCTCCCATCCGCCTCTCCCTCTCCTCTTTCCCTCACCTACTCCCCTCTGCCCCTCTCTCCCATCTGCCTCTCCCTCTCCTCTCTCCCTCGCATACTCCCCTCTGCCCCTCTCTCCCATCTGCCTCTCCTCTCTCCCTCACCTACTCCCCTCTCCCATCTGCCTCTCCCTCTCTTCTCCCTCTCTTCTCCTGCCCTGCAGTGGACTACCTGCCCATCATTGCAGGGCTGGCTTCGGTGGTGATCCTCTTGGTGATCTCCTGTTTCATCTACTCCTCTTACTATAAACACACGCGCATGAGCCATTAACAGCTGAAAATCATGTTGCCACGACGACACAAGAACAAACACGTGGTGCACCACAACGGAATGGACCAGTCCGTTATGTAGAGGAGGGGTTGGGGTCAGAGCATGTGAGCAGAGGTGAATGGTTGGAAATCCTGATGAGTGGGTGTGGCTCTCCACGACCTTTCCTACCACTCCCTCACAGAATGGAAGCAAGTTCCCGTAGCAATGTTCCTACATCTAGTGGAAAGCCTTCCCAGAAGACTGGAGGCTGTTATAGCAGCAATGTTCCAACATCTAGGGGAAAGCCTTCCCAGTAGACTGGAGGCTGTTATAGCAGCAATGTTCCAACATCTAGTGGAAAGCCTTCCCAGAAGACTGGAGGCTGTTATAGCAGCAATGTTCCAACATCTAGTGGAAAGCCTTCCCAAGAGACTGGAGGCTGTTATAGCAGCAATGTTCCAACATCTAGTGGAAAGCCTTCCCAGAAGACTGAAGGCTGTTATAGCAGCAAAGTGGGGACCAACTCCATATTAATGCCCATGATTTTGGAATGAGATGTTCATGTCCATATACTGTTGGTCATGTAGTGTATCTGGTTACACTTGCAGACTGGTGCAAAATTAAATACTACACTTCTCAATTGCAGATCATGTTAATTTCAGTATTTATTAACTCGCATTGTCTAATTCACTCAGTGATCATAAAGTACCAAATAACAGGATATGTGTGCAAAGAAAGCACTATTATATCTGTATGCACACGTGTGTGTAGATTAATGCATTTATTTTGAATATATTTTCCCAATAAAGAACCATTTGGAAGTACTCAGAAGGTGTGATTTCAACAACAATCAGCTTTTTGCTCCTTGTGCGCCCTCCTGTGGCTGACGCCTATAGATTACATGTGTGATTATAAACAGAATGTACCTTAACGTTTTGCTCTAGTCTCCACAGAGATTAAAAAATATATAAATGTTTACTTTCACAGTGAATTATTAGCTCAGCACCCTCTGCTTCTCGAAGACTCCAAACCCATCTATGTCGCACGATTACTACGTCACAGTACCGCGCAGACCGGAAGCAATAGAGCTTTCCAGAAAATACTTCTGAGCTGAAGCAACGAGTAGAGTGCGGCGGGTTCTCTGGCAAGCTTAGCTCACATTTTCAACAGGACCAAAGTTGACATTGTTCTTTACACGTCATTCCATTTCGTGTGCCGTTGTTGCGTGGACTTCCCACGGAAAGAGAAGGAGGAGAGAGAGCTAGAAGATGACGTCCAGGACTATTGATTACAGTGTGTGGGACCACATCGAAGTATCGGATGACGAGGATGAGACTCACCCCAATATCGACACGCCGAGCCTCTTCCGATGGAGGCATCAGGTAGCTATGACAACAGGCGATATGTCTTCACTAAAATACTAATACAGAAATAGCTAACGTACATGACTAGTTGGGCAGCTAGCGACAGTAGCTATGTCAGCAAACACTAGCTAGCTAAGTTCTTAGCCATATAAATCAGTACTCAACCGGCTAATCTAGTTAGCTGGTCAACTAACGTGACTAGCGTTAATCCAACTGGCTAAAGTGTTAGCTAGCTGGGTTTAGCTCTGGTCCAGGGTGTTAACTAGGCAAGGCTTTCAACATTTGGGCTTTACAGTAGTAGCCTAGTTGCTCAATAAGAGTTTGTCCACAGCTCTGTCTCTCTCTGTGTCTGCCTTTCCTTCCTGTCTCTCTTGGTCAATGAGAGTTTCTCCACACAGCCTGTGATTCACCTTAACCTTGGCTAGCTACATCAAACTAATCCAGCAGAATTGTGCTAGGTACAATATCTTGCCTTGGACGTGATTATTTTCTTCTTCTTTGGGATTTGGTTGGCGGATTGCATCCAACTTTTACTTTGCATACACCGCCACCTACTGTACTGGAGTGTGAGGCCAGTCACAGCCTACATTAAATATCTTCATTAGTCCTGTTCCTCTAAGATGTCTGGTTAGCTAGCTAATAGGTCACATTTTAAAGAACAACAATGTTACTATCTCCTACCCCTTTCTCTTCCCTCCTCCACCCTTCCTCTCCTCCCTCCTACACCCCTCCACCCTTCCTCTCCTCCCTCCTACACCCCTCCACCCTTCCTCTCCTCCCTCCTACACCCCTCCACCCTTCCTCTCCTCCCTCCTCCACCCTTCCTCTCCTCCCTCCTCCACCCTTCCTCTCCTCCCTCCTCCACCCTTCCTCTCCTCCCTCCTACACCCCTCCACCCTTCCTCTCCTCCCTCCTACACCCCTCCACCCTTCCTCTCCTCCCTCCTACACCCCTCCACCCTTCCTCTCCTCCCTCCTACACCCCTCCACCCTTCCTCTCCTACACCCCTCCACCCTTCCTCTCCTCCCTCCTACACCCCTCCACCCTTCCTCTCCTCCCTCCTCCACCCTTCCTCTCCTCCCTTCCTCTCCTCCCTCCTCCACCCTTCCTCTCTTTCCTCTCCACCCTTCCTCTCCACCCTTCCTCTCCTCCCTCCTCCACCCTTCCTCTCCTCCCTCCTCCACCCTTCCTCTCCTCCCTCCTTCACCCTTCCTCTCCTCCCTCCTTCACCCTTCCTCTCCTCCCTCCTTCACCCTTCCTTTCCTCCCTTCCTCTCCTCCCTCCTCCACCCTTCCTCTTCTCTCCCTCCACCCTTCCTCTCATCACCCCTCTGCTCTCCCTCCTAGGCGCGTGTGGAAAAACAGGTGGCCTTCGAGGAGAAAGGAGAGGAGCTGGAGAGGAACATGGCGGAGTGTAAGAGACGTCTGGAAGAGGTGCAGTACAGAGTGAAGGAGTTAGAGGAGGAAGGAAAGAAGGAGGGAGAGGAGGAGAGGAAGACGGCGCTAAGCAAGGCCCAGGCCGAGGAGAAGAAATACAGAAAGGATCAACGCTTGTGGGAGAAGAAGATGGAGGAACATCGGAGAGAGGAGAAAAAGATGCCTTGGAACGTTGACACGCTCAGCAAAGAGGGATTCAGCAAGGTGAGATATTGAGGCTGTAGCATTTCGCTACACCCGCTAAACATGTGTATGTGACAAGTCAATTAGATTTGATTTTAGATATACCACTCCCTCAACAAAGAGGGCTTGAGCCAGGTGATATAGAGAGACACCACTCCCTCAACAAAGAGGGCTTCAGCCAGGTGATATAGAGAGACACCACTCCCTCAACAGAGGGCTTCGGCCAGGTGAGATAGATACACCACTCCCTCAACAGAGGTCTTCGGCCAGGTGATATAGGAAGACATAGGAATACAGTATGTGACAAGTCAATTAGTCAACAAGTCAATTAGATTTGATTTTAGATATACCACTCCCTCAACAAAGAGGGCTTGAGCCAGGTGATATAGAGAGACACCACTCCCTCAACAAAGAGGGCTTCAGCCAGGTGATATAGAGAGACACCACTCGCTCAACAAAGAGGGCTTCAGCCAGGTGATATAGAGAGACACCACTCCCTCAACAGAGGGCTTCAGCCAGGTGATATAGAGAGACACCACTCCCTCAACAAAGAGGGCTTGAACCAGGTGATATAGAGAGACACCACTCCCTCAACAAAGAGGGCTTCAGCCAGGTGATATAGAGAGACACCACTCCCTCAACAGAGGGCTTCGGCCAGGTGAGATAGATACACCACTCCCTCAACAGAGGGCTTCGGCCAGGTGATATAGGAAGACAATACATTACTTTGTTGAAGGATAAATCGTGAAGATATGGGCTATTACCACCAACTACTGATGTCACATGTTAGGCCTCCAGTGTCAACTGTCCTGTCCACTGAAAATATATTTCTCCCCCCCCAGAGTATGTTGAACATCAAACCGGACGTGACAGAAGAGACGGAGGAACAGAAGGAGGAGAAACACCAGACTTTTGTAGATAAACACAAGAAAGAGATCAAACACTTTGGTGAGTTTCAACTCCACACAACTAAACCTTTTAATGTCTGTATTCTATACTCTTCTCTCTCTGTCTGTTATAACACCACACAACTAAACCTTTTAATGTCTGTATTCTATACTCTTCTCTCTCTGTCTGTTATAACACCACACAACTAAACCTTTTAATGTCTGTATTCTATACTCTTCTCTCTCTCTGTCTGTTATAACAACACTTCTCTCTCTGTCTGTTATAACACCACACAACTAAACCATTTAATGTCTGTATTCTATACTCTTCTCTCTCTCTGTCTGTTATAACACCACACAACTAAACCTCTTCTCTCTGTCTGTTATAACAACACTTCTCTCTCTGTCTGTTATAACAACACAACTAAACCTTTTAATGTCTGTATTCTATACTCTTCTCTCTCTGTCTGTTATAACAACATTTCTCTCTCTCTCTGTTATAACACCACACAACTAAACCATTTAATGTCTGTATTCTACTCTCTCTCCTCTCTGTCTCTTCCTCTCTTCCTAACCTGTGTGTGTAGGTATGCTTCGGCGTTGGGAGGACAGTCAGAAGTACCTGTCTGACCACCCTTACCTGGTGTGTGAAGAGACGGCTAACTTCCTGGTTATCATGTGTATCGACCTGGAGGTGGAGGAGGTGAGGGGGGGGGGGGGGTGTAACTTCCTGGTTATCATGTGTATCTACCTGGAGGGGGGGGGGGGGTGTAACTTCCTGGTTATCATGTGTATCGACCTGGAGGTGGAGGAGGTGAGGGGCTAACTTCCTGGTTATCATGTGTATTGACCTGGAGGTGAGGGGGGGGGGGTAACTTCCTGGTTATCATGTGTATCGACCTGGAGGTGGAGGAGGTGAGGTGAGGGGGGGGGGTTTCACAGATATTGTGTGTGTGTTTACATCTTTCTGTGTCTTTGTGTATGTTAACCTGTGTGTGTGTGTGTAGAAACATGGTTTGATGGATCAGGTAGCCCATCAGACCATAGTGATGCAGTTCATCTTAGAGTTGGCTAAGAGCCTGAAGATCGACCCTCGAGGATGTTTCAGAGAGTTCTTCCAAAAGATCAAGGTGTGTGTTGCCTTTTGTTCATTTAAAAGGCCGATATTCAATCAGAGACGCGTTGTTGCATTACAGACAGAAACGCTGCACATATCGGCTCAAGTGGAAATGACCTTTTTAAATGAAAAGCCTTGTTTTCTAGTCGATAACGACTCCGTTGATTGAATCCCGGCTTTATGAGTTGTTTTAACTTCACGCGTGTATCTACTGTGTACACTGACACCTCTGTCTCTCTCTCCCTCTCTCTGTCAGACTGCAGACCAGCCCTATCAGGAGGCCTTTACTGATGAGCTGGAGTCCTTTAAAGAGAGAGTTCGAGGCAGAGCTAAGATCAGGATACAAAAGGTCATTTTCCCTCCATTTTGTTTCTCTCTCTTGCTTCAGGTGTTTAAAGGTGTTTGTGGGAGAAGTTCAAAGCGATATTGAATCCCAAAACATTTCTGACGTTCACACTTTTCTGGGCCTGTATCAAAACTGTGAATGAACTGAATACTTGCCTAGTTAACCTTTACTAACCTTTATTTAACCAGGCAGTTAAGAACTAATTCTTATTTTCAATGATGGCCTGGGAACAGTGGGTTAACTGGCCTGGGAACAGTGGGTTAACTGGTCTGGGAACAGTGGGTTAACTGGTCTGGGAACAGTGGGTTAACTGGTCTGGGAACAGTGGGTTAACTGGTCTGGGAACAGTGGGTTAACTGGCCTGGGAACAGTGGGTTAACTGGTGGGTTAACTGGCCTGGGAACAGTGGGTTAACTGGTCTAGGAACAGTGGGTTAACTGGTCTGGGAACAGTGGGTTAACTGGTCTAGGAACAGTGGGTTAACTGGTCTGGGAACAGTGGGTTAACTGGCCTGGGAACAGTGGGTTAACTGGTCTGGGAACAGTGGGTTAACTGGCCTGGGAACAGTGGGTTAACTGGCCTGGGAACAGTGGGTTAACTGGCCTGGGAACAGTGGGTTAACTGCCTGTTCAGGGGCAGAACGACCTTGTCAGCTCGGAGATTTGAACTTGCAACCTTCCGATTCCTAGTTCCGGTTCACTAGTCCAACGCTCTAACCACTAGGCTACCCTGCCGCCCCATACAGTTGAAGTGGGAAGTTTACATACACTTAGGTTGGAGTCATTAAAACTCATTTTTCAACCATTCCACAAATTTCTTGTTAACAAACTATAGTTTTGGCAAGTCTGTTAGGACATCTACTTTGTGCATAACACAAGTCATTTATCCAACAATCGTTTTCAGACAGATTATTTCACTAATAATTCCAGTGGGTCAGATGTTTACATACACTAAGTTGACTGTGCCTTTTAAACAGCTTGGAAAATTCCAGAAAATGATGTCATGGCTTTAGAAGCTTCTGACATCATTTGAGTCAATTGGAGGTGTACCTGTGGATGTATTTCAAGGCCTACCTTCAAACTCAGTGCCTCTTTGCTTGATATCATGTGGAAATCAGCCAAGACCTCAGAAAAAAAATTGGTTCATCCTTGGGTGCAATTTCCACACCTGAAGGTACCACGTTCATCTGTACAAACAATAGTACACAAGTATAAACACCATGGGACCACTCAGCCGTCATACCGCTCAGGAAGGAGACACGTTCTGTCTCCTAGAGATGAACGTGCTTTGGTGCGAAAAGTGCAACTCAATCCCAGAACAACAGCAACGGACCTTGAAGATCCTGGAGGAAACAGGTTCAAAAGTATCCACATCCACAGTACAACGAGTCCTATATATACATAACCTGAAAGGACGCTCAGTAAGGAAGAAGCCACTGCTCCAAAACCGGCATTAAAATGCCAGACTACGGTTTGCAACTGCACATGGGGACAAAGATCGTACTTTTTTAAGAAATGTCCTCTGGTCTGATGAAACAAAAATTGTTCGGCCATAATCACCATCATTATGTTTGAAGGAAAAAGGGGAGGCTTGCAAGCTGAAGAACACCATCCCAACCGTGAATCACGGGGGTGGCAGCATCATGCTGTGGGGGTGCTTTGCTGCAGGAGGGACTGGTGCACTTCACAAAATAGAAGGAATCATGAGGATGGAAAATGATGTGGATATATTGAAGCAACATCTCAAGACATCAGTCAGGAAGTTAAAGCTTGGTCGCAAATGGGTCTTCCAAATGGACAATGACCCCAAGCATTCTTCCAAAGTTGTGGCAAAACGGCTTAAGGACAAAGTCAAAAGTAGTGGAGTGGCCATCACAAAGCTCTGACCTCAATCCTATAGAAAATTTGTGGGCAGAACTGAAAAAGCGTGTGTGAACAAGGAGGCCTGTACAAACCTGACTCAGTTACACCAGCTCTGTCAGGAGGAATGGGCCAAAATTCACCCAACTTATTGTGGGAAGCTTGTGGAAGGATACCCAAAACATTTGACCCAAGTTACACTCAATTTAAATTGTTTATGTACACTTCTGACCTACTGGGAATGTGATGAAAGAAAGAAATCATTCTCTCTACTATTATTCTGACATTTTAACATTCTTAAAATATGGTGATCCTAACTGATCTAAGATAGGACATTTTTACTAGGATTAAATGTCAGGAAATGTGATTTATGTATTTGATTAAGGTGTATGTAAACTTCCGACTTCAACTGTACATAGAGTTAAATATGAGGCATTGGTGAGGTTCAAAATGAAAATAATAAACTAATTGTTAAAGGCTATGGAGGAGGAGGAGGAGGAGGAGAGACAGAACAGACTGGGGCCAGGTGGACTGGACCCTGTGGAAGTCTACGATACTCTGCCAGAGGTAACACACACAGAGAGAGACGCACACACAGAGAGACACACACACACAGAGACACACATACAGAGAGACACACACACAGAGAGACACACATACAGAGAGACACACACACACAGAGAGACACACACACACAGAGAGACACACACACACACACACACAGAGAGACACACACACACACAGAGAGACACACACACAGAGAGACACACACACAGAGAGACACACACACACACACAGAGAGACGCACACACACACACAGAGAGACACACACACAGAGAGACGCACACACACACACAGAGAGACGCACACACACACACAGAGACACACAGAGAGATGCACACACACACACACAGAGACACACAGAGAGACACACACATACAGAGAGACACACACATACAGAGAGACACACACATACAGAGAGACACACACATACAGAGAGACACACACATACAGAGAGACTCACACACAGACACGCAGAGAGGCAGACAGACACGCAGACACATCTCAACGTCTTCATCATAACAGTCAGCAACCTATGGCCACATATTCAGAGGAAGTGGTCGCCAACCCCAGCCTCCTTTTTTTACCTGTATCTTGTGATGTCACATCCTGTTTCACAGGAAATGAAGAAGTGTTTTGATGATAAAGACATCTCAATGCTGCAGGAAGCTATCAGCAAGATGGACCCCATGGTGAGTGTCTCCTGTCTCTCTCTCTAACGAACTGACTCTCTCTCACTCTCTCTCTAACCTATGTGTTGTGGGGTTCCGCAGGAGGCAAAGGGCCACATGAAGAGGTGTATTGACTCAGGACTCTGGGTTCCCAACGCCAATACCGACAACGAAGAGGACAAAGAAGAAGATGAGGAAGAGGACAAAGAAGATGAGGAAGAACCAGAGAAGGAGGGAGAGGCGGAAGAGGAGAAATGACTCATGAATTGAACCCTTCCTTTAGACTTTTGACCTTTTCAGACCTAGCTACACCCTTTACTAGCGTTAGCTTGTCTTATTGAAAACATGCTGTGAAGATGCTAACTTCCCTAGCGTTAATTGGGCTAGTATCGCTAGCATTAGCCTGACCCATTGAAAACCTGCACCGGGCCAGTATTTACAAAGAGTCAGCTCTAGGATCAGATTCCCCTCTCTAATCCTGACGTTGACCATTTGTGGAAAATGCTAAACTTCACCCTGCTCCAGTTTCTACCCATAGTCCCTTTTCTCCATGACCCCATCTTTATATTACTCCCCCACCCCACCTCACTTCTACCCATAGTCCCTTTCTCCATGACCCCATCTTTATATTACTCCCCCCCCCCCCCCCCACTTCACTTCTACCCATAATTCCATCTTTATATTAACCCCTCGCACCTCACTTCTTACCCCTGTCGTCTCTTCTCCCCATAATCCCAATTTTATATTAACCTCCCCCACCTCACTTCTTACCCCTGTCGTCTCTTCTACCCATAGTCCCATCTTTATATTACCCCCCCCCCACCTCACTTCTTACCCCTGTCGTCTCTTCTACCCATAGTCCCATCTTTATATTACCCCCCCCCACCTCACTTCTTACCCCTGTCGTCTCTTCTACCCATAATCCCATCTTTATATTACCCCCACCTCACTTCTTACCCCTGTCGTCTCTTCTACCCATAATCCCATCTTTATATTACCCCCCCCCCACCTCACTTCTTACCCCTGTCGTCTCTTCTACCCATAATCCCATCTTTATATTACCCCCACCTCACTTCTTACCCCTGTCGTCTCTTCTACCCATAATCCCATCTTTATATTAACCCCCCCCACCTCACTTCTTACCCCTGTCGTCTCTTCTACCCATAATCCCATCTTTATATTACCCCCCCCACCTCACTTCTTACCCCTGTCGTCTCTTCTACCCATAATCCCATCTTTATATTACCCCCCCCCCACCTCACTTCTTACCCCTGTCGTCTCTTCTACCCATAATCCCATCTTTATATTACCCCCCCCCCACCTCACTTCTTACCCCTGTCGTCTCTTCTACCCATAGTCCCATCTTTATATTACCCCCCCCCCCACCTCACTTCTTACCCCTGTCGTCTCTTCTACCCATAGTCCCATCTTTATATTACCCCCCCCCCCAACCTCACTTCTTACCCCTGTCGTCTCTTCTACCCATAATCCCATCTTTATATTACCCCCCCACCTCACTTCTTACCCCTGTCGTCTCTTCTACCCATAGTCCCATCTTTATATTACCCCCCCCCCCCACCTCACTTCTTACCCCTGTCGTCTCTTCTACCCATAATCCCATCTTTATATTACCCCCCCCACCTCACTTCTTACCCCTGTCGTCTCTTCTACCCATAATCCCATCTTTATATTACCCCCCCCCCCACCACCTCACTTCTTACCCCTGTCGTCTCTTCTACCCATAATCCCATCTTTATATTACCCCCCCCCACCTCACTTCTTACCCCTGTCGTCTCTTCTACCCATAATCCCATCTTTATATTACCCCCCCACCTCACTTCTTACCCCTGTCGTCTCTTCTACCCATAATCCCATCTTTATATTACCCCCCCCCACCTCACTTCTTACCCCCTGTCGTCTCTTCTACCCATAGTCCCATCTTTATATCACCCCCCCACCACCTCACTTCTTACCCTGTCGTCTCTTCTACCCATAGTCCCATCTTTAATATTACCCCCCCCCCCCCCCAACCTCACTTCTTACCCCTGTCGTCTCTTCTACCCATAATCCCATCTTTATATTACCCCCCCCACCTCACTTCTTACCCCTGTCGTCTCTTCTACCCCATAGTCCCATCTTTATATTACCCCCCCCCCCACCTCACTTCTTTACCCCTGTCGTCTCTTCTACCCATAATCCCATCTTTATATTACCCCCCCCCCACCTCACTTCTTACCCCCTGTCGTCTCTTCTACCCATAATCCCATCTTTATATTACCCCCCCCCCACCACCTCACTTCTTACCCCTGTCGTCTCTTCTACCCATAAACCCATCTTTATATTACCCCCCCCCACCTCACTTCTTACCCCTGTCGTCTCTTCTACCCATAATCCCATCTTTATATTACCCCCCCCACCTCACTTCTTACCCCTGTCGTCTCTTCTACCCATAATCCCATCTTTATATTACCCCCCCCCCCAACCTCACTTCTTACCCCTGTCGGTCTCTTCTACCCATAATCCCATCTTTATATTACCCCCCCCACCTCATTCTTACCCCTGTCGTCTCTTCTACCCATAATCCCATCTTTATATTACCCCCCCCCCCACCACCTCACTTCTTACCCCTGTCGTCTCTTCTAACCCATAATCCCCATCTTTATATTACCCCCCCCCACCTCACTTCTTACCCCTGTCGTCTCTTTACCCATAATCCCATCTTATATTACCCCCCCCCCCACCACCTCACTTCTTACCCCTGTCGTCTCTTCTACCCATAATCCCATCTTTATATTACCCCCCCCCACCTCACTTCTTACCCCTGTCGTCTCTTCTACCCATAATCCCATCTTTATATTACCCCCCCCACCTCACTTCTTACCCCTGTCGTCTCTTCTACCCATAATCCCATCTTTATATTACCCCCCCCACCTCACTTCTTACCCCTGTCGTCTCTTCTACCCATAGTCCCATCTTTATATCACCCCCCCCCACCACCTCACTTCTTACCCCTGTCGTCTCTTCTACCCATAGTCCCATCTTTATATTACCCCCCCCCCCCCAACCTCACTTCTTACCCCTGTCGTCTCTTCTACCCATAATCCCATCTTTATATTACCCCCCCCACCTCACTTCTTACCCCTGTCGTCTCTTCTACCCATAGTCCCATCTTTATATTACCCCCCCCCCCCCACCTCACTTCTTACCCCTGTCGTCTCTTCTACCCATAATCCCATCTTTATATTACCCCCCCCCCCCCACCACCTCACTTCTTACCCCTGTCGTCTCTTCTACCCATAAGCCCATCTTTATATTACCCCCCCCCACCTCACTTCTTACCCCTGTCGTCTCTTCTACCCATAATCCCATCTTTATATTACCCCCCCCCACCTCACTTCTTACCCCTGTCGTCTCTTCTACCCATAATCCCATCTTTATATTACCCCCCCCCCCACCTCACTTCTTACCCCTGTCGCCTAGAACTCAAAACCGGCTTTTAAACTGTCACCTAGAACTCAGAACCGGCTTTTAAACTGTTACCTAGAACTCAGAACCGGCTTTTAAACTGTCACCTAGAACTCAGAACCGGCTTTTAAACTGTTACCTAGAACTCAGAACCGGCTTTTAAACTGTCACCTAGAACTCAGAACCGGCTTTTAAACTGTTACCTAGAACTCTGAACCGCTACCCAACAGAAACTCATTCAGAACTGCTCACCCACGGGTTTAAACCCCTCCAACCAATCACACCTCCATCCCCTCTGAACCAAACTCTCTCTCAGGCCTCTCTCTGTCTCTCCGCATGGGTCAACCGGTTTAAACCAGATGAAACAGGTTTAAACCAGTGCAATTCTGATTGCAGCTGGGACAGAATGGGTGTGGTCTGTCAGTTGACTCCACCCCTTTCGTTATTACAGTTGTAATCTTGCTTAGTAAAGTTGGGCTGCAAAAACAATATTTTCTCTTCGTCCTTTTGTACGTTGTTCTTTTTATTCAGTCTCTGTCTCTCTTTCTCGCTCTCTCTGTCTTTCGATGAACATGGTGAAAATATAACCCCTAAATGGTCTTTGTATTGTTTCATCAATGCCATTGGATACTGCCAGATACCTGCGATGTGGTGACATCACTCTCCCAGTCTATCAGCCAATCAGAAACCAAACTTTGATACAGTAGAAAAATGTCATAATCCGTTTCCTGTTTGAATAATGCAACGACAATTACTGGTAAGCAGGTCTGACCAGGAGATTTATGGAAACATGTTGTACTGACCAATAAAACACATTGTACTGACCAATAAAACACGTTGTACTGACCAATAAAACACGTACTGACCAATAAAACACGTTGTACTGACCAATAAAACACATACTGACCAATAAAACACGTTGTACTGACCAATAAAACACGTTGTACTGACCAATAAAACACGTACTGACCAATAAAACACGTACTGACCAATAAAACACATACTGACCAATAAAACACGTTGTACTGACCAATAAAACACGTTGTACTGACCAATAAAACACGTTGTACTGACCAATAAAACACGTTGTACTGACCAATAAAACACGTTGTACTGACCAATAAAACACGTACTGACCAATAAAACACGTTGTACTGACCAATAAAACACGTTGTACTGACCAATAAAACAGAAGACTGTTCTCGTCACCAGTAGGAACAGACGACCAGAAGACTGGTCTCGTCACCAGTAATAACAGACGACCAGAAGACTGGTCTCGTCACCAGTAATAACAGACGACCAGAAGACTGATCTCATCACCAGTAGTAACAGACAACCAGTAGACTGATCTCATCACCAGTAATAACAGACGACCTGAAGACTGGTCTCATCACCAGTAGTAACAGACGACCAGAAGACTGGTCTCATCACCAGTAATAACAGACGACCAGAAGACTGGTCTCATCACCAGTAATAACAGACGACCAGTAGACTGGTCTCATCACCAGTAGGAACAGACGACTTGGTCTCATCACCAGTAATAACAGACGACCAGTAGACTGGTCTCATCACCAGTAGGAACAGACGACTTGGTCTCATCACCAGTGGTAACAGACGACTTGGTCTCATCACCAGTAGGAACAGACGACTTGGTCTCATCACCAGTAGTAACAGACGACCAGAAGACTGGTCTCATCAGAGTTCCTCTGTCCAGTGTCTGTGTCCTTTTGCCCATCTTAATCTTTTATTTTTATTGGCCAGTCTGAGATGTGGCTTTTTCTTTGCAACTCTGCCTAGAAGGCCAGCATCCCAGAGTCGCCTCTTCACTGTTGACGTTGAGACTGGACAGAGGAACTCTGCCTAGAAGGCCAGCATCCCAGAGCCGCCTCTTCACTGTTGACGTTGAGACTGGACAGAGGAACTCTGCCTAGAAGGCCAGCATCCCAGAGTTGCCTCTTCACTGTTGACGTTGAGACTGGTGTTTTGCGGGTACTATTTAATGAAGCTGCCAGTTGAGGACTAGTGAGGTGTCTGTTTCTCAAACTAGACACTCTAATGTACTTGTCATCTTGCCCAGTTGTGCACCGGGGCCTCCCACTCCTCTTTCTATTCTGGTTAGGGCCAGTTTGTGCTGTTCTGTGAAGGGAGTAGTACACAGTGTTGTACGGGATCTTCAATTTCTTGGCAATTTCTCGCATGGAATAGCCTTTATTTCTCAGAACAAGAATAGACTGACGAGTTCGAGAAGAAAGTTATTTGTTTCTGGCCATTTTGAGCCTGTAATCAAACCCACAAATGCTGATGTTCCAGATACTCAACGAGTCTAAAGAAGGCCAGTTTTATTGATTCTTTAATCAGGACAACAGTTTTCAGCTGTTGCAAAAGGGTTTTCTAATGATCAAATAGCCTTTTAAAATGATCAACTTGGATAGCTAACACAACGTGCCATTGGAACACAGGAGTGATGGTTGCTGATAATGGGCCTCTGTACGCTTATGTAGATATTCCATTCAAAATCTGAAGTTTCCGACTACAATCGTAATTTACAATATTAACAATGTCTACACTGTATTTATGATCAATTTTATGTTATTTTAAATAGACAGAAAAATGGCTTTTCTTTCAAAAACAAGGACATTTCCAAGCGATCCCAAACTTTTGAACAGTAGTGTATGTAAACATTAAGTGACTAAGATACAGTAGAATAGTATAGAATGCAGTATATATGAGATGAGTAATGCAGGATATGTAAACATTATAAATTGACCAAGATACCGTAGAATAGTATAGAACACAGTATATATGAGATGAGTGATCTTTGGTGATCTTTCTGGCCTTCCTGTGACATCGGGTGCTGTAGGTGTCCTGGAGGGCGGGTAGTTGGGCAGACAGCACCATCCCCTGGAGAGCCTTACAGGTGCGGGCTTTGCAGTTGATACAGCCCGACGTGATTTAGTTTAGTTAAGTTTATTAAATCGACCATTTAAAAAACAAACAAGCGCACATAAAACTTCAAAGCCATACATGCAGATGAATAAAATCCTGGAGGATAACACACGATAAAGTCTGGGACTTATTTCCATTGTGGTCCTCTTGAGACAAGATGGCTGGACGAGATCCAACACAGTATGGCAGAGAAATAATACAACTAAAACAGAGAAGAAGAACATCTATCTCATCAAAAACAGAGAAGAAGAACATCTATCTCATCAAAAACAGAGAAGAAGAACATCTATCTCATCAAAAACAGAGAAGAAGAACATCTATCTCATCAAAAACAGAGAAGAAGAACATCTATCTCATCAAAAACAGAGAAGAAGAACATCTATCTCATCATTCCAGTTACATCATAGGGGTTATTCATATGGGCACAGAAGACATCAAACATATTTTTACTTTATGTTTAAAGCTGTCCAGAGAGGACGTTGTTTTAATAGTCAGAGGCAACTCATTCCATTCTGAGGCTCCAGTATACAAGAACGTGCCTTTTCCCAACATTACTCCTGAACCTGTATAAGCACACATCAGCAACACCTGATGTGTTGATGTGCTGTGATTGTGTGCATCCCTAAACACGAGGAAAGTAATCACTTAGATATCTGGGCACAGAACCATAAATACTCCTGGAAACAAAACCTAGTCTAATCTGGGACACGCTAGCCTCAACAGGCAGCCAGTTTAGTTCCTGAAAGCAGCTCCTGCCTATGTGAGTTTGTGGACTCACCTTCAACACCACCCTGATCAGCTTATTCTGGGCTTTCTTGAGCTTCCCCTTCATAAGTTTGGATAAGCTCCCAAACCAGGAAGTACTAGCATAGTCAAAATGGCATTGAATGAGAGCAGTGGCTAGCACTTTCATGGAGTCCTTATCAAGCAGCTTAGACTTTCTAGCCAAAAACTTAGTCCTGGCATTAACCTTCCCTAGCACCTTATTGGCCATGCGCACACCTCCCAAGCTCCCAAGTAGCTAACAGAGGTTTTAGTAGTCAGCACCTCACGCCCTTAACTCCACTCTGATTTCAGATGACCTACACAATTTAGGTCTGGATCCAAAAATAATTGTTTCAGTTTTCCCTAAGTGCAGAGATAGCTCATTATCTCCAAGCCATTTGCTAATGTTAGTAAACTCTGTGCTACGTATTTCTCTCCAACATAGTTTTACTTTTGTGAGACACCAGAAATGTAGAGTCATCCGCATAAAGGAAAAGACGGCAAGAACAAGCATCTTTCATATCGTTAATATACAATAAAAACAGCAGAGGCCCAAGCACGCTTCCCTGCGGAACACCACAACTCATTGGTTTTGCCTGAGACAGTGACCCATTAACCCTCTACTACTTGCTCCATTCCTGATGAATAGAACTTTACCCAGCCTAGAGGGATACTGCTTAACCCCAGTGCCTCCAGTTTGGAGATTAGGAGACAAGTGGTTAACTGTATCAAAGGCTTTCTGTAGGTCAAGCAGTACCATTCCACACAGATTTCCCTCATCAATCTCTTTCCTGATTAAGTCAGTCAAGTAAAGTAGACATGAATCAGTGGAGTATGTTTTTCTAAAACCTGACTGAAAATCATACATTAGACTCTGTTTGTTAACATATTCATACATTTGCTCATGTACAATTCTCTCCAGGATCTTTGATGTTACACAGAGGATAGATACAGGCCTATAATTCCCAGGGTCAGACTTTATCCCCTTCTTATACAGAGGTATAACTTTAGCTTGTTTCATGTCCCTGGGAAAGGTGCCTTGTTCAAGAGAGAGATTAATGATATGCGTAATACAAGGGCCAATTTGCTCAGCAGCAGAATCTATTAGAAACCTTGCAGGAATATTATCCAGGCCTGTGGCTTTGGAGCATTTAAGCTCCGCCAGCATACTGACTATTTTGGCTGTTGCTACCTTTGCAAAAGAAAAAGAGTTTGGCTGAACCACTATCTCTACATAATACTTCTTGACTTGGTTGCTTCCATACAAACCAGAACTGGTGGGCAGCTGGCTAACCAGCTTGCTGGCAACAGAAGTAAAAAAAGAGTTGAATTCATTGGCAACCTCTGCTTTTTCATATACCTTCTCCCCTTTGATGTTCTGTCCAATATGATTTAGTTTTTGGTAGTACTACTACAGCCTAGTTCCTTAAATGATTTCCAAAGATTTTTAGGGTCATTTTTGTTTTTTTAAATGATTTTCTCAGCAAAGTAACCCCTCCTAGCTTCATCCATCCTCCTCTGTGCTTCATTTCTGTGACGTTTATAGAGGACAAAATCATGCTGCTCTTGAGAGTTCTTAAAATTTTTAAAGGCCTTATTCCTTGCTTGGATAGATTCTAGAATCTCATGATTAAACCAAGGGCTAGATCTCTGCTTTACCCTGACCCGTCTAATGGGAGCCATCACATTCACCACATCAAGGAATCTACATTTAAAGGCTTCCCAGGAACTTTGATGCTTTCAATTGTGCATCTGTAAAAGTTTGTGAGGGTTTTAGGTGACAAGACAAATTTATTTTGCCTCCTGAGGTTGAAGAGGCTCTGTTGCGCCTTCTTCACCACACTGTCTGTGTGGGTGGTCCATTTCAGTTTGCCAGTGATGTGTACGCCAAGGAACTTGAAGCTTTCCACCTTCTCCACTGCGGTCCCGTCGATGTAGATAGGAGGGTGCACGCTCTGCAGTTTCCTGAAGTCCACGATCATCTCCTTTGTTTTGTTGACATTGAGTGACTGTAAATATGACAATAGAATACAGTATTTCAGAATGTGACCTATTGCTTGCATGCCAAGATCAGACTGGGAAAAAAACGTTTGCGATCTCCCCCTATCTGCAAGAATGACTGGAGGAATAACACCTCATTGATATGTAAATTCAACCATCCAATAGGAATGCATAAACATGGTATACATATGTCTGCAGTGTCAATTGGAAACAAAACCAACCCTGTTACACATGTTACCTTACTGGGAGATCAGGGAGATCAGGGAGATCAGGGATGTAATTATTATCTAAAATATTTAATGTTTACTCCTAACGGAAAACATTTTACAACAGAAACCAGAGTTTATTTTGGACAAATTTAGGCAGGTCCCTCCCCGTTTCGTTCTGTTTGGTTCTGTTTGGTTCTGTTTAATTCCTAGTTGAGTACACCCCAGATCAATATCAATGATCAGACATTGACATGCCTCATCCACACAGGAAGCACAAAGCACCGTGTCAGAAAGAGAGCTGAGTGGAGCTGTTCATTCATTCATCCTCAAAGAGAGCTGAGTGGAGCTGTTCATTCATTCATCCTCAAAGAGAGCTGAGTGGAGCTGTTCATTCATTCATCCTCAAAGAGGGCTGAGTGGAGCTGTTCATTCATTCATCCTCAAAGAGAGCTGAGTGGAGCTGTTCATTCATTCTTCTAAGCAGTCACATTTTTTTATTTTTTTTTATTTTATTTTACCTTTATTTAACCAGGTAGGCAAGTTGAGAACAAGTTCTCATTTACAATTGCGACCTGGCCAAGATAAAGCAAAGCAGTTCGACAGATAAAACGACACAGAGTTACACATGGAGTAAAAACAAACATACAGTCAATAATGCAGTATAAACAAGTCTATATACAATGTGAGCAAATGAGGTGAGAAGGGAGGTAAAGGCAAAAAGGCCATGATGGCAAAGTAAATACAATATAGCAAGTAAAATACTGGAATGGTAGTTTTGCAATGGACGAATGTGCAAAGTAGAAATAAAAAGATAATGGGGTGCAAAGGAGCAAAATAAATAAATAAATTAAAATTAAATACAGTTGGGAAAGAGGTAGTTGTTTGGGCTAAATTATAGGTGGGCTATGTACAGGTGCAGTAATCTGTGAGCTGCTCTGACAGTTGGTGCTTAAAGCTAGTGAGGGAGATAAGTGTTTCCAGTTTCAGAGATTTTTGTAGTTCGTTCCAGTCATTGGCAGCAGAGAACTGGAAGGAGAGGCGGCCAAAGAAAGAATTGGTTTTGGGGGTGACTAGAGAGATATACCTGCTGGAGCGTGTGCTACAGGTGGGAGATGCTATGGTGACCAGCGAGCTGAGATAAGGGGGGACTTTACCTAGCAGGGTCTTGTAGATGACATGGAGCCAGTGGGTTTGGCGACGAGTATGAAGCGAGGGCCAGCCAACGAGAGCGTACAGGTCGCAATGGTGGGTAGTATATGGGGCTTTGGTGATAAAACGGATTGCACTGTGATAGACTGCATCCAATTTGTTGAGTAGGGTATTGGAGGCTATTTTGTAAATGACATCGCCAAAGTCGAGGATTGGTAGGATGGTCAGTTTTACAAGGGTATGTTTGGCAGCATGAGTGAAGGATGCTTTGTTGCGAAATAGGAAGCCAATTCTAGATTTAACTTTGGATTGGAGATGTTTGATATGGGTCTGGAAGGAGAGTTTACAGTCTAACCAGACACCTAAGTATTTGTAGTTGTCCACGTATTCTAAGTCAGAGCCGTCCAGAGTAGTGATGTTGGACAGGCGGGTAGGTGCAGGTAGCGATCGGTTGAAGAGCATGCATTTAGTTTTACTTGTATTTAAGAGCAATTGGAGGCCACGGAAGGAGAGTTGTATGGCATTGAAGCTTGCCTGGAGGGTTGTTAACACAGTGTCCAAAGAAGGGCCGGAAGTATACAGAATGGTGTCGTCTGCGTAGAGGTGGATCAGGGACTCACCAGCAGCAAGAGCGACCTCATTGATGTATACAGAGAAGAGAGACATCTGAATGGAGGGTTCCTTTAAGGAAGTGAGTGAGGGGAGAGAGGTTTGTGTGTATATATACTGAATAAAAATATCCTGCAACATGTAAAGTGATAGTCCCATGTTTCATGAGCTGAAATAAAAGATCCCAAAAATGTTTTGTACTCACAAAAAAGCTTACTTCTCTCAGATTTTGTGCACAAATTTGTTTACATCCCTGTTAGTGATGATTTCTCCTTTGCCAAGATAATCTATCCACCTGACAGGTGTGGCATATCAAAAAGCTGATTAAACAGCATGATCACTACACAGGTGCACCTTGTGTTGGGGACAATAAAAGGCCACTCTAAAATGTGCAGTTTTGTCACACAACACAATGCCACTGATGTCACAAGTTTGAGGGAGTGTGCAATTGGCATGCGGACTGCAGGAATGTCCATCAGAGCTGTTGGCAGAAAATGTAACGTTAATTTCTCTACCATGAGCCGCCTCCAATGTCATTTTAGAGAATTTGGCAATACGTCCAACCGGCCTCACAAATGCAGACCACGTGTAACCACGCCAGCCCAGGACCACATCCGGGTTCTTCACTTGCAGGATCGTCTGAAACCCGCCACCTGGACAGCTGATGAAACTGTGGGTGCACCGAAGAATTTCTGCACAAACTGTCAGAAACCTGCCTCATGTAAGCTCATCTGCGTGCTTGTCGTCCTCACCAGGATCTTGACCTGACTGCAGTTCGGCGTTGTAACCGACTTTAGTGGGCAAATGCTCACCTTCGATGACCACTGGCACGCTGGAGAAGTGTGCTCTTCACGGATAAATCCCGGGTTTAAACTGTACCCGGGCAGATGGCAGACAGCGTGTATGGCGATGTGCCCCATGGTGGTGGTGGAGTTATAGTATGGGCAGGCATAAGCTACAGACAACAAACACAATTGCATTTTATCGACGGCAATTTGAATGCACAAAGACAACCGTGACAAAATCCTGAGGCCCATTGTCGTGCCATTCATCTGCCGCCATCACCTCATGTTTCAGCATGATAATGGTACAGGCCCCATGTCACAACGATCTGTACACAATTGCTGGAAGCTGAAAACGTCCCAGTTCTTCCGTGGCCTGCATACTCATTGAGACATGTCACCCATTGAGCATGTTTGGGATGCTCTGGATTGACGTGTACAGCTTCACACAGCCATTGAGCATGTTTGGGATGCTCTGGATTGACGTGTACAGCTTCACACAGCCATTGAGCATGTTTGGGATGCTCTGGATTGACGTGTACAGCTTCACACAGCCATTGAAGAGGAGTGGGAAAACATTCCACTGACCAACATCAACAGTCTGATCAACTCTATGTGAAGGAGATGTGTTGCACTGCAGGAGGCAAATGGTGATCACACCAGATAATGACTGGTTTTCTGATCCACACCTTTTGTTTAAAGTATCTGTGATCAACAGATGCATATCTGTATCCCCAGTCATGTGAAATCCATAGATTAGGGCCTTAACACATATTTAATTTATATAAAGAGAACGATACTAAGCTGTGTGAGAAAGAGTGAGAGTGAGTGAGTGAGAATGTATGAGTGAAAGTGAGAATGAGTGCGAGAGAGTGAGTGAGAGAATGTATGAGTGAGAGTGAGAGAGAGTGAATGTGAGAGAATGTATGAGTGAGAGAGAGAGTGAGAGAGAGTGAATGTGAGAGAATGTTTGAGTGAGAGAGAGAGAGAGAGAGAGAGAGAGAGAGAGTGAATGTGAGAGAATGTATGAGTGAAAGTGAGAGTGAGAGTGAATGTGAGAGAATGTATGAGTGAGAGTGAGAGTGAGTGAGAGAGAGAGTGAATGTGAGAAGGGGGCAGGTTTGGGTTGAACTTTTCCTCTCCCCATCCAACTAGGCAGTACTGCATCGAGCTCAAGTGTATGTGTGCATGTGTGTGTGTGCTTGTCTGTGTGTGTGTGCATGTGTGTGTGTGCTTGTCTGTGTGTGTGTGCATGTGTGTTTGTGTGTATATAATAGGGGAGGGATGTGTCTCATCAGGGGGGTGTAGGGGGGAATCTGAGTTGTGTAGGGGGAGGGTGGGAGGCTGGGGGGGAGGGGGGATTAGGGGAGACCACTGTAGAAAGAGGGAAGGGGGAGAAAAGGGTGAGGGGGTATTGGGGGAGACCACTGTAGATGGGGGGGGGTATTGGGGGAGACGACTGTAGAAAGAGGGGAGGGGGTAGCTGGTGGAGCTGCGGGTAGTTATTCATGAGTCTGCCAGGCATTTCTCTTTCCTTCACTGTGACAACACTGGTCTCTGCAGAGAGAGAGAGATGGGGGAGAGAGGAGAGGAGAGAGATGAGAAAAGAGAGAGAGGGGGGGAGAGAGAGAGAGAAGAAAAGAGAGAGGGGTGAGGAGAGAGAGAGGAGAAGAGAGAGAGGAGAGAGAGCGAGATGAGAGAGAGAGGAGAGAGAGAGAGATAGAGAAGAGGGGGGAGAGAGAGAGAGAGAGAGAA
>NW_022263705.1:0-45192 GCF_002021735.2 Oncorhynchus kisutch
CTGCTGTTCTACTAGAATGTGGTAAGGCTCTGCTGTTCTACTATAATGTGGTAAGGCTCTGATGATCTACTAGAATGTGGTAAGCTCTGCCTGTCTACTAGAATGTGGTAAGGCTCTGCTGCTCTACTAGAATGTGGTAAGGCTCTGATGCTCTACGAGAATGTGGTAAGGCTCTGATGTTCTACTAGAATGTGGTAAGGCTCTGATGCTCTACGAGAATGTGGTAAGGTCTGATGCTCTACTAGAATGTGGTAAGTGATCTGATGTTCTATTAGAATGGGTAAGCTCTGCTGTTCTACTAGAATGTGGTAAGTTCTGATGTTCTATTAGAATGTGGTAAGGCTCTGATGTTCTATTAGAATGTGGTAAGTCTCCGATGTTCTACTAGAATGTGGTAAGGTTCTGATGTTCTACTAAATGTGGTAAGGCTCTGATGTTCTATTAGAATGTGGTAAGGCTCTGATGTTCTACTAGAATGTGGTAAGGCTCTGAGTTCTACTAGAATGTGGTAAGGCTCTGATGTTCTATTAGAATGTGGTAAGGCTCTGATGTTCTACTAGAATGTGGTAAGGCTTTGATGCTCTACTAGAATGTGTAATGCTCTGATGTTCTATTAGAATGTGGTAAGGCTCTGATGCTCTACTAGAATGTGGTAAGGCTCTAATGTTCTAGAATGTGGTAAGCTTGTCAACACTCTGCTATACAATATTTATCCTCTCATATGATGATATATAATTATATAATAGCATAGTAGAGCAGTATTTATACAGTTTATATTACCATCACTAGAACACACCAAAGACATCCAGTCTTACCACTCCTCCTCATCTCCCTCAGATGAAGGAACGATCCAGATCTACAGTGCCAACTATGGCCGCCGTGACCAGCTAGTGTGTTCCTTTAATCGCCCGCTAACCAACTAGCCAACACCAACTGTCTCAGCCAATCCATAACCACCAGTAAGGTGGCAGAGAGGTATTGTACCTGCAGTGTGTACTATTAGAAACGCATGACTGTAGTGTTAACCTGTACTGTAGAAACATGACTGTAGTGTTAACCTGGACTGTAGAAACATGACTGTAGTGTTAACCTGTACTGTAGAAACATGACTGTAGTGTTAACCTGTACTGTAGAAACATGAATGTAGTGTTAACCTGGACTGTAGTGTTAACCTGTACTGTAGAAACATGACTAGTGTTAACCTGTACTGTAGAAACATGACTAGTGTTAACCTGTACTGTAGAAACATGAATAGTGTTAACCTGTACTGTAGAAACATGAATAGTGTTAACCTGTACTGTAGAAACATGACTGTAGTGTTAACTGTACTGTAGTGTTAACCTGTACTGTAGAATCATGACTGTAGAGTTAACCTGGAATGTAGTGTTAACCTGGACTGTAGTGTTAACCTGTACTGTAGAAACATGACTGTAGCGTTAACCTGGACTGTAGAAACATGACTGTAGTGTTAACCTGTACTGTAGAAACATGACTGTAGTGTTAACCTGTACTGTAGAAACAAGACTGTAGCGTTAACCTGGACTGTAGTGTTAACCTGTACTGTAGTGTTAACCTGTACTGTAGAAACATGACTGTAGTGTTAACCTGTACTGTAGAAACAAGACTGTAGTGTTAACCTGTACTGTAGAAACATGACTGTAGTATTAACCTGTACTGTAGAAACATGACTGTAGTGTTAACCTGTACTGTAGAAACATGACTGTAGTGTTAACCTGTACCTGTCGTTGACACAGGTGTAATGGGAAGAGCCAGTGTGACGTCCGGCGTCCAACTCTCTGTATGGAGATCCCTGTGTAGGAACCTACAAGTACCTGGATGTGGCTTACACCTGTGGCTAAATGTGAGGCACGCATGCATACGGTAATGCGCACACACACACACACACACACACGACTGGGAAGTAGGAAACTGGGGCTGACCGTTTTTGTCTTGCAGGAGATCTTCTCTGAGGAACATAGACCAGAGAGACCACTTGGATATCTTCCTCTTCATTGGGCGGATTTGTATTTCTTTCCTGTCTTCTCTCCTCTGAAGTCTCAATTGAGTGTAAAATCGATGTAAATTCTATGTAAATTCAAAATGTGTAAATCCCATTGATTGTGTATTTCATCAGGCATAATTTGTGTGTAATAAAACCATAATGATGCCCCTCTTGTGCTGCAGCAATGCACGGTCAGGAGGAAGCATGGAGAAGTTAACATTAACCCCAAAATAAACAATTCTTGAAATAACACTGACATAATACTTTGTGCATTTTGTGTACTAAAGTATTTCTTCAAAACAATGTTGATTTTCTGAACTGCAGGGGTTGGTCTGATTTGAACTAAGAACTGTGGTGGTTGGTCTGATTTGAACTAAGAACTGTGGTGGTGGTCTGATTTAGACTAAGAACTGTGGTGGTTGGTCTGATTTTAACTAAGAATTGTGGTGGTTGGTCTGATTTAACTAAGAACTGTGGTGGTTGGTCTGATTTTAACTAAGAACTGTGGTGGTTGGTCTGATTTGAACTAAGAACTGTGGTGGTTGGTCTGATTTTGACTAAGAACTGTGGTGGTTGGTCTGATTTTAACTAAGAACTGTGGTGGTTGGTCTGATTTTAACTAAGAACTGTGGTGGTTGGTCTGATTTTAACTAAGAACTGTGGTGGTTGGTCTAATTTTAACTAAGAACTGTGGTGGTTGGTCTGAATTAAACTAAGCAGCATAAAGACAAGACTTGGACTTTTGTTCAATATTATGAAACATGTCCTTACACACTAAATACTTTATTTGAATCCACAAATGATATTACACCAAGAAGGATTAAAACATTTGAAGGTCTTGGATACATGGTTTATGTTGGGGCAAACAAACACGAGCACCAGTCTTCATATTTTCGAGGCATGCTGGTGGCTGCATCATGTTGTGGGTATGCTTGTTATCGGCAATAGGATAAAAATTCAAATGGAATAGAGCTAAACACAGGCAAAATCCTAGAGGAAAACCTGGTTTAGTCTGCTTCCAACAGACACTGGGAGACAAATTCACCTTTCAGCAGGACAATAACCTCAAACACAATATACACTGCAGTTACTTAGTTTTGGCTTAAATCAACTCGAAAATAAGGCAAGACTTAAATGGCTGTCTAGTAATGGCCAACAACCAACTTGACAGAGCTTGAAGAATTTAAATAATGTGCAAGTTCGTTCAGTCCAGGTGTGCTGTTAGACCCAGAAAGGTTCACAGCTGTAATCACTGACAAAGGTGATTCTAACATGTATTGACTCAGGGGTTTGAATACTTATCTAAATAAGATATTTCTATATTCATTTTCAATACATTTGCAAAAAATGTATTAAATTTGTAGATGGTGCGACTTATGTCGTCATCCATTTTGAATTCAGGCTGTAACACAAAGTGGAGTAAGTCTAGGTGTATGAATGCTTTCTGAAGGCACTCTACACACAGACCTGAGTTATTGTAGTATCTGTCACTACCTCACTGTCCAACCCAGCAGCATGAACAGAAGAGAAATGTTCAACTCTTCCAGTTGTCCATTAAGAATTTACCAGGACCTGGCGTCCAAGAAGATGTAGTCTACACATACAAAAAAAGCAGTGGGGTGCTCATATTTACAGTAGTCAAAATAAATAATAAACTGGGTGGTTCGAGCCCTGAAAGCTGATTGGCTGACAGCCATGGTATATCACACCGTACTGCTATAACTACGTTGGTAATTAGTTTATAATAGCATTAAGGCACCTCGAGAGTTTGATATATGGCCAATATACCACAGCTAAGGGGCTGTGTTCAGGCACTCTGTGTCGCGCATAAGAACAGCCCTTAGCTGTGGTATATTGGCCATATACTACACCTCAGGCCTTATTGCTCAAATCTACAGTACCAAAGGTTGGACACATCTACTCAAGGGTTTTTATTTGGACTATATTCAACATTGTAGAATAATAGTGAAGATATCAAAACTATGAAATAACACACATGAATCATGTAGTAACCAAAAAAGTGTTACATCAAAATATATTTTAGATTCTTCAAAAGTAGCCATCCTTTGCCTTGACAGCTTTGCATACTCTTGGGATTCTCTCAACTGGCTTCATCTGGAATGCTTTTCCAACAGTCTTCCCTTCACAAAACCTGGGGTATAACAACAAAGCCAAAACACAGGGATATTGGAGGGTAAATTATTCAATGTAAACAGGCAATAAACATAATTTCACGCATCTCCTTCAACTCACAAAAGGAAACGGTATACCAAGAACATTAGATGGTGATAAATCAACATTTTGTAACAGAGGACAATTACTGTGAAAGTGGGTGTTCATCTGAATCAGTGAAAGCTCTTCCCCTAAATCTGACTTGACTGACTTGACTAGTTAAATAAAGGTTCAAAAAATAAAAAATGAGAGGAAAGAGGGATTAGACGGAGATGTCAAAAACGAGACCCGTAAGTATCGGAGCCAACTGTTTCCATTGTTTCAGTCAGCTCCATTCATTGGGACTTCAATTTGGCTTCCAATGCCGATATACTTCCTGGATAATCTTCAATTTGATGACTTCACTGTCTAATCCTTCTTAATCTCATTCTAGCTGTGTAACCAGAAAGTTTGGGGACAACCCAAAGGCAAAAATACAATCTGTTTTCCATTTGAATCATTGATTGATTTATGTAACTTAAATCAGGCAAAATGTGACTGATCCATGTTCAAATTGTATTGTAAAAAAACATTAAGAAATGAAGTCTTAATAGATTTCCCATCCACTGTGTCATTGTCTTGTGTCTGATCAGGGTCTTCCAGTAAATGTCCTTAATGGAGGTGATTTTGACAGCAAATTAAAATCATTGATAAGGAAAAAGGCAACCGATGAAAGCTACATTGCTCAGGAGAAGGGAATATTAACGTTATCATTTGCTCATTCTCCATTAGTCGCAATGTGACTGGTAATACAAAAAGTTAATAACATTTCAATGTAGCTTCCACACACACATACATTACTCAGACTAAAACTCACCCAGGTAAGTAGATCATCTAAGTTTAGAGTTGATCATGAGGTTGAAGCCAGAGGATTTATTTTGGTGAGTTCAAGACTACTTACTAAGTCACAAAATCTGAACCCAAATTCAATATCGCATCAAAAACTATTTATAGTAATAGGTTAATCAATATTTATTGATACTAATAAATGCTGATTAAATAACCCTGAAACATTTATCAATAAAATCTATTTCTAAAGCACTTTTTACATCAGCTGATGTCACAAGCAGAACAGTTGAAACTGGAGGAGCAGCAGCACGACCAGGTGGACAGCCAGGAGTCATCAGGCCAGGTAGTCCTGAGGCATGCTTCTAGGGCTCAGGTCCTCTTGAGAGAGGAGTGAAAGAGAGACAAAGAAATTAATGACTGAAAGTAGCCTATACCATTTTATACAGGGGTTTTCAAACTTTGTGCCCAAGGACCCCCACTCAGGCAAACCGGCAACCCAGGGATCCCCATCATACTGTATATTTTTGACCTCCCCACAGTTCATTGGAAGAGGAAGTATACACTTGAACAGCCATATAGCTAGAAGGGTAAAGTAGAATATGTTGTTTTATGAATGACATTTTCTGCAATTCTACACATTTTCTCATTGAGCAGAGAAAAATGTTGCAGTTTTAAAGATATATCCTGCAATTCTATGCATTCTGCCATGGCTAATGCTGTGTTCCTCTGCTCAAGCATAACACAATCAAGAAGCATGTGCCCTGAATGCCTGTTTTTTGTATTTCTGATTCGCCCTGACCGTGGAGCTTTCATTGGATTGTTCCTTCTCAAAGATGGTATTATTCAAAATATATTAAGTTCAATATTGTTTCTGAATTCTTTCTATCTGGTTTTGGTCGTTTAAGTTGACAAACTGTTTTTCCATCCGGAAAATGACCATTTAAAATGTCCCACCTACGAATTTACAGAATAACCACAACAACAAAAAAAGGCTCCCTTGTAATTAGCCCCAATGACTAATTTCTTCCAAACTAAAAGGATAGTTTGAGATTTTGGCAATGAGGCTATTATTTACTTCCCCAGAGTTGGATGAACAGGAACAGCTAGCATGCTAATTGTTCCTGTAGACTTCAGTTATAACACTAGTTGACTCATAAAATGACCTCGAAATCCAATAGGTCAAATTAAATTTGTCACATACACATTTAGCAGATGTTATTGCAGATGTAGCGAAATGCTTGTGTTTCTAGCTCCAACAGTGCAGTCAAATCTAACAAGTAATATCTAACAATACCCACAATCTAAAGTAAGGAATGGAAGGAATGGAATTTAAGAATATAGAAATATTTGGACGAGCAATGTCAGAGCGGCATAGACTAAGATACAGTAGAATAGGATAGAATACAGTATACACGCACACACACGAGATGAGTAATGTAAAACGTCAAACAATATTAAAGTGACTAGTATTCCAATTATTAAAGTGGCCAGTGATTTCAAGTCTATGTATATAGGGCAGCAGCCTCTAATGTGCTAGTGATGGCTATTTAACAGTCTGATGGCCTTGAGACAGAAAAACTCTTTCTGTCTCTTGGTCCCAGCTTTGATGCACCTGTACTGACCTACTCTTCTGGATGATAGCGGGGTGAAAATGCAGTGGCTCGGGTGGTTGTTGTCCTTGATGATCTTTTTGGTCTTCCTGTGACATCGGGTGCTGTAGGTGGCCTGGAGGGCAGGTAGTTTGACCCCGGTGATAAGGTGGCCAGACCTCACCACCCTGACTCCAACGACTCCAATTTTGTTAGACTTCTTCTTCGCTTGAGCTGTACAGTTTATGATCATTGCAATAAATAATACTAAGTCCACCTTTTTAACATGTAGCATTTTACTATCCCTTGGTTGATGAGAAGCCTTCAAATCAAATCAAATCAAATTTATTTATATAGCCCTTCGTACATCAGCTGATATCTCAAAGTGCTGTACAGAAACCCAGCCTAAAACCCCAAACAGCAAGCAATGCAGGTGTAGAAGCACGGTGGCTAGGAAAAACTCCCTAGAAAGGCCAAAACCTAGGAAGAAACCTAGAGAGGAACCAGGCTATGTGGGGTGGCCAGTCCTCTTCTGGCTGTGCCGGGTGGAGATTATAACAGAACATGGCCAAGATGTTCAAATGTTCATAAATGACCAGCATGGTCGTATAATAATAAGGCAGAACAGTTGAAACTGGAGCAGCAACACAGTCAGATGGACTGGGGACAGCAAGGAGTCATCATGTCAGGTAGTCCTGGGGCATGGTCCTATGGCTCAGGTCCTCCGAGAGAGAGAAAAAAAAGAGAGAATTAGAGAGAGCATATGTGGGGTGGCCAGTCCTCTTCTGGCTGTGCCGGGTGGAGATTAAAACAGAACATGGCCAAGATGTTCAAATGTTCATAAATGATCAGCATGTTCGAATAATAAGAAGGCAGAACAGTTGAAACTGGAGCAGCAGCACGGCCAGGTGGACTGGGGACAGCAAGGAGTCATCATGTCAGGTAATCCTGGGGCATGGTCCTAGGGCTCAGGTCCTCCGAGAGAGAGAAGGAGAGAATTAGAGAACGCACACTTAGATTCACATAGGACACCGAATAGGACAGGAGAAGTACTCCAGATATAACAAACTGACCCTAGCCCCCCGACACATAAACTACTGCAGCATAAATACTGGAGGCTGAGACAGGAGGGGTCAGGAGACACTGTGGACCCATCCGAGGACACCCCCAGACAGGGCCAAACAGGAAGGATATAACCCCACCCACTTTGCCAAAGCACAGCCCCCACACCACTAGAGGGATATCTTCAACCACCAACTTACCATCCTGAGACAGGGCCGAGTATAGCCCACAAAGATCTCCGCCATGGCACAACCCAAGGGGGGGCGCCAACCCAGACAGGATGACCACATCAGTGAATCAACCCACTCACTGGTCTTGGTGGCTCTACTACCATTGCTTATTCCCCGCCACTCATTCCTTCCAATTTTCTCAACACCTCCAGATAGGAGACTGGACACTCCTTACCCTTGCCACCTCATTCTCCAAGAATTCAGGCACATGTTCACCTCCACATTTGCAGCATTTCCCTTCATCTGGTATACGATATTCTTCCCTTCTGCACACACTTGACAGATCTTTTACATTCATGACACTGAAGAGGCTTGTGCACAAAAGCTCTTCAGGGTATCTCATGAATCCTAACTTTATATGAGAAGGGAGAGACTCTTCATCAAAGAACAGTAGCATGGATGAAGTGAACTTCTTTTCTCCGTCCACCATACAGGTCAATCGGCGTGCACCAACAACTCCATCTATGTCTTCCGTTATATCTTCTGCCTTTATTTCTTGCTCCACCCAATAAATAACCCCCTTGATAGCCTCCCTGCTACAAAAATCCATGCAGGAAACATTCCAATTTGATCTTTTTGAGTCTTAACACCAGTGGCGATTTTAGCATGTGAATCTTAGTGAAGCAAAAAATATTATTTCTTAAAGTGGGTGCATGCCAGTAAAGCAACTACACAACAACACTAAACAATACATGAATTGCCCTAGGATGGTGACAAACGGTGCCCACAAACTGTTAGGGCCTACATAAAGCTGTCCCAACAGCAGAGTCCCAACACCTTACCACTGTTACACCTGGCTTTCAGCAGAGCCATGTAGGGCAGTGAAACAGTTAATTCAGCCTCATTTAGTGCCTTAAAAAAAACAAGCGCCACCACTACTATCAGTAGCACTGTCAGAGCTGTACAAAACAATTTAGTAAACAAGCACACACCGGCCAGGAACAATGTGTTTACAATACCACGTTGGTGAAAATAGACCAAATTATTAGGGTGAGGCACATGGGCTACTAACAGCTTACTACACAACATACACTTAGTATTACTTTCTTAGCTATAAGATAGATATCTCTCTGGCATCCTACAGTACATAATTTAGGAAGCAGCATAAGACCTTTTTGGACTCACTTGTTGTGATATGCTTGAACAGGAAAGTGGCGCGGCTGTCCTTGTGGACAAATTTTGTCATCAAAGAGAAAGATGACAGATTTACAATTCTGAGTTGAATGACCGTTCAAAATATATTTTCCCAGTTTGAGCTGTTTATTCCCGACTTCCCAGCTGCAACGCTTGCAGTTAGGCACTGTCACCAATTCCTTACAAACCACTCATTGTTGAATTTGCGATCTCCAAATTGTTGTGTAATGTTTATGTCCAATGGCCGATGAGCACCGATATGTTGTATCTATATTTCTCTTCATTATTTCACAATTAAGATTGTGAAAGTAAGATGTTGATATGATCAGTCCAATCAAAGATACTGTACCGACTAACCAGTGCCCCCGTACACTGGCTGAAATGTTGGATGTCTACCCTTTCTAAGGACTTAAGCTTGGCTATTGCGTAAGGACCCCATGAGTGACAGAACACTGAGCCAATCACGGCACAATGCTCCTATCTTCTGCTGTCCAGCCACACCACCACAGAAAGCACTGAGCTAGGCTGAAACACCTGCATTTTGGAGTTGCCTTACTCAAAAAAACGAGACCATGGCTGCATTCCAAACACTTAAAAGACATACCCTATCCCCCAGCCCTCAAATTAAGTGGGCAGTTCTGATGAGGTATCATGACGTCTGATGAGTATACACTTGCAGGGCAAAGGGCGAGGGAGGAAGGAATTATTTTTAAATGGACCGCCTCTGCCTGGAAATTCATCAGCTGTTCATCCCGCAATGATTGTGTTTTCAGCCACCGGTAGCTTGTGGGTGCTTTATATGATTGCATGTCTACTTATATTAACTACATAATTATTAATATACACCTACTGTATGATAGCTTGCAAATTAATTCGCTAACTAACATTAGCCTGCTTAGCTACTTCTGAAGGAGGAAAATGTTTTATTTCTACAATTTCCAAAAGCTAACCAAACAAAAACTTGTGTTTGTGCATTAGTAGCACAATTTCCAACTTAATTACATTCGTTTTTACTTACACTTGTATGTTGACTCCATATTGACGTTGAGGTTAAGTTCAGGCTTAAGTTTAGGTCAAGTTTACAAATTGAACTATGGGGCTTTTCAGGCTCCGAAGTGAACACTCGCAAACTCCATTAAAAAACGAGGGCTGATGGGCTTGCGTTGCAAACTTCCCTTGCTTGGCTAATCATTTGGACCAAAGACAAACAAAGCAGAGGGGATTCCCCCAAGAGCCGAGGGCTGTCTACTTTGAGTTTGAACCACAGCCCATGTTTGTATGCAGCTTTATTAACTCAATATATATATTTTTACATTGTTTCAAACTGACATGTGACACGTATTAATGCCAAAATAACATGCAAAACAGGCAAGCCCCCCCCAAAAAAATATTTATACATTTGTTAGTAAAAATGTTGGTCTCAGAGCCCCACCTGCCCTGAATGACGGGTCGCCACTGCTCAACACACAGCTTATTCTGCTCCACAGACATAAACAAAAATAAGACCACTTCTTGTGACTCTCACCGACTCCACACTTTCTTCCAACACATTCCAGATTTTCCTGGAGACATTGAACGGATTTCCCAAGTAGCATTCATCCAAAACCCTGACTAGGACCAAAAACGAGTCTAGTGGTTCCCTATTTTCCAACATAGCTTCACTTTTCTTGTTTACCTTTTTCTTCGCCACTGTAACCCACTCATTCTCACTTTCTGTACTATTAGCTTCACTCGACTCACTAGTAGTGTCAAACAAAACCCCAGTTTCCTCCATCTTCCGACAGTAATTCTCCCCGTTCATTGAACAACAAAAGGTTGCTAACCCTCTTTTAGGATTTGACAAATTAGGTAAATATTACCATACCAATAAAGTTTGATTGGATGATTACGGGCCCAGTGATGTAAGCATGGTGTGTACAATTCTCCATCCGACCAAATTTGGGGCACCCAGCTCAATGCCGGGAGGCGGCCTGGTTCAAAACGAAGGCAATCAACGCTTACCGGGTTCATCCGGGGCGCAGGCCAGGGGCATTAATAGAATTCCCGTAAAGCAAAATCGTCCCACGGCTGAATGTAATTAGGGACGTCTGCCATAGGATATATAATCATTAATACCTGAGCACGCTCCTTTCAGAAACGCAGGAGAAACAAGCCAGCTCAGGGTGAGATAAGCAAACAATACAAACAACTTGAAACAATCAAAGTGTACACGTGTAATTGGTCCAATAAAGAAACAACAAAGGACATAGCAAATGGCGTAAATTATGTAAATCTATGGTAACTGGCGACTGTACTATTGAAATGAAAAACCAATATAATGCTGTCTTGCGATTAAATCACATATGGTGTAGTCATCTATGTGAATATGGGAAGACTTGCGCATGAAAACGTTGTTAAATTCAGTGCTTAATTGGTAGGTTCCGGAACAAAAAGTGGGCGCGAGAAGGGGGTGACCTGGGGAATTCTGAGGTACCGGAACGCATGAAGGCGTATCACTTTTATAATAAATCATTGTATGCATATCATCGCATTGCAGCCTGGTCTCAGACTATACGTAGTAAAAGTAAATCTGGAACACTCAGTTTAGAATGATTCAGCATGGTTACTTAAGACAAAATGTAAGCATGGTGGTTGGTAAGGGTGGGTGTATAAGGCAAATTTCTAGCAACCCTAAGGTGACGAGTTTGAAACAACATTGACACTTTAGCTAATAATACATTTTCAACTACTGGCTACTTTTTAGCTACTTTGCAACTACTTAGCATGTTAGGTAACACATCCCCTAACCCTTTTAGTGAACCCTTTTAGCTAACCTTAACCCCTTAGCTCCTAAACGTAACGCCTAGCTAACGTTATCAAGCTATATGACGTTAGCTGCCTACCTCCTATCTAGAATTGTAACATTTGATTACTTTTGCAAATTTGTAACATAATATTAATTTTAATTTGTAATGTTTCATACAAAATGGCTGGATGTTCTCAAATGAATTCATACTGTATGAAATGTGATTTATGGATTTAAGTATAGAATAATACAAAATGTTCTGAGAACAGATTGTGCATGTGTATAGTGGCATAGAGTAGAACTACACACACGGGGTAACTTTTTTTGTAGCCTAGGGTCTGGGAAAAATGTGGCCTTTTATATAAATACATTGACTGCAATTCTGCATAATTTTACATGACTGACTTTGGCAGAATCTTTAATAGTGCACACATGATCACAATGACGGGCTACTTTGAAACTGACAAACCGACACTGAGCTCAATAAAAACCACCTTGTCTTGAATCCATCAATAGCCTTGGCCTAGGTGTGTGGAGATGCATATATTGTAGGCTACAATATGAGGACGAAGTTAGTCTAGAAATGGTGTTTTGGCACAACATATCGGACATCCCCGGGCAAGAGTACTGCGTATCATTCGGCAAGTTAGTGACACTGAAATAGTTACCAGTGTCACTGACTCACCCAATGATGGGCAGTACTCTCACCGGAGATGTCCGACATGTTCCTGCCAAAAGACCATCTCTCTCGTTTTTACATTGTACAACAATATTTGGAAGCTGATCAAATATATTTTGGTAGCCAACCTGTCTTTTCCTGTGATTGTATTTGAAATATTGGGAATGGCCTGTATGGAAGAATTGCCAATGAGGCAACTCGAATTAACTTTGATATATTTTTATTATAATATTCACATTGGGGAAAGGGAAGATAAAAATTGAATTCTGGGAGAGGTACTGAGTCTGGCAAAGGTTCCCAACGAAAGTCTAAAACGGGAAGGTGCTAGCCGGCTAAAATTAAGCACTGGTTAATTAGATTGTCTCCCGTGGAGAATTAACTAAACTTTTTACTGAAAATGTATTACGTGACATAATCACAGGTAGATTGACACCCAGAGAAAATAAAACCCAACGATAACTAAAATGGGCTTCATGCTGTGGTGATTGCGTAACGGGAGGACGGCACCATCACACAGTACATGTGGTTTGAGCTGGCCTGAGATTTTAGTTCTGTGTTGCCGAGTTGACTGCTAATCTGCTGTGCTTTGTGTTCCTGGTTGATGCTTTGTAAACAAGGATCTGTTCTTTGCAAGTATCAATAAATGTTAGGTGTATTTGTCCAGGTGACCATCTGTAACATCTTACTTGTTAGTACTACAACTGAACCAGCTACTACCACACCTGTACCCAGCATCATGCTCCTTGTCAGACTGACTGCGTTCACCTGTGAGTATACTGACTGACTTGTAACAAAATATGTATTTGAGGGCGTTTAAAATATACATTCCAGAAGTTTCTATATCAGTTTGTATTGAAAGTAATTGAAGTCCAATATCAACAGTATGACCCAGGTCTAATATTCAGCATCCTGTATTATCTGAGGACTAGGTGATGTCCCATGTCTGTCTATACGCAGTACCATACTATATACTGTACATTATTTATATACTTACTGTATATGCTGTACACTACTCTTCTGCAAAGAATTGCGATGAGACTGACCAAGGTTAGAAAAGCTGAACTAGCTGTGTGATGTTTTTCAGTGCTGGCTGCAGTTTGCTGTACACTACCAGCTGCAGGTACGTTGGTGATTGTTTGTGAGCGCATTTTCTTTTTACCAGGCAGTTATGCAACCCGTCACAGTGCTCTCGATGGTGCAACTGTAGAACCTTTTGAGGATCTGAGGACCCATGCCAAGTCTTTTTAGTCTGACTGTCTTGGTGTGCTTGGACCATGTTACTTTGTTGGTGATGTGGATGCTAAGGAACTTGAAGTTCTCAACCTGCTCCACTACAGCCCCGTCGATGAGAATGGGGGCGTGCTCAGTCCTCCTTTTCCTGTAGTCCACAATTATCTCCTTTGTCTTGATCACGTTGAGGGAGAGGTTGTTGTCTTGCACCACACGGTCAGGTCTCTGACCTCCCTATAGGCTGTCTCGTCGTCGTTGGTATCAGGCCTACCACTGTTGTCATCAGCTAACTTAATGATGGCGTTGGAGTCGTGCCTGGCCGTGCAGTCATGAGTAAACGGGGAGTACAGGATGGGACTGAGCACGCACCCCTGAGGGCCCACGTGTTGACGATCAGTGTGGCGGATGTTTTGTAAGCTTCCCTTACCACCTGGGTTGGCCTGTCAGGAAGAGCAGGATCCAGGTGCAGAGGGAGGTGTTTAGTCCCAGGGTCCTTAGCTTAGTGATGAGCTTTGAGGGCACTCTGGTGTTGAATGCTTAGCTGTAGTCAATGAATAGCATTCTCACATAGGTGTTCCTTTTGTCCAGGTGGGAAAGGGCAGTGTGGAGTGCAATCGAGATTGCATCTATGGACCTGTTTGCGCGGGGGGCTTTTTGGAGTGGGTCTTGGGTTTCTGGGATAAGGGTGTTCAGCCTTTCAAAGCACTTCATGGCTACAGATGTGAGTGCTATGGGTCGATAGTCATTTAGGCAGGTTAACTTAGTGTTCTTGGGCACTATGGTGGTCTGCATGAAGCATGTTGGTATTAAAGATTCAGTCAGGGACATGTTGAAAATGTGAGTGAAGACATTTGCCAGTTGGTCTGCGCATGTTTGAGTACTCGTCCTGGTAATCCGTCTGGTCCTGCGGCCTTGTGAATGTTGACCTGTTTAAAGGCTTCACTCTGTATTGACGCTTTGCATGTGTTTCGTCGGAGGGTATATACGACAATCTCGCAGGTGAAGAAGCTGGATGTGGTGGTCCCGGATTGGTGGTACACGTGGTTTGCGTTTGTGAGGCCGGTTGGACATATTGCCAAATTCTCTAAAACGGCGTTGGCGGCTGCTTATGGTAGAGAAATGAACATGAAATTCTGTGGCGACAGCTATGGTAGACATTCATGCCAATTGCACGCTCCCTCAACTTGAGACATCTGTGGTATTGTCTTGTGACAAAACTGCACATTTTATTGTTCCCAGTATAATGTGTACCTGTGTAATGAGCATGCTGTTTAATCAGCTTCTTGATTTGACGCATCTGTCAGGTGGCTGGATCATCTTGTCAGAGGAGAAATTCTTACTAAAAGGGATGTAAACACATTTTTAAAACATTTAATAGAAATAAGCTGTTTTGCATATGGAACACGTCTGGGATTTTTTATTTCTGCTCATGAAACATGGGACCAACACATTTGTTGCATTTTATTTTTTGTTCAGTGTATGTTTCTCACTCAGTGACGAGAGTGGTCACCTGTGACAATGGAGAAAATGTCCAGTTCCTGATCTGTGGTAAGAAAACACACATTCTATCCTGATGGTCTCTCCATAGTGCTGTCTGTTTCTTTACATTGTTTTTCTTGCCCTGCTAGATTCTGGAGTGATCTTCATTGAGAGAGCTCTGTATGGAAGGACTGACGGCACCACCTGCAAAGAAGGACGACCTGCCAACCAGCTGACCAACACACAATGTTCACAGACGGGCACCCTGGAGGTCCTCTCAAACAGGTACTCAGTCAGTGGGATTCAGAGGCACTTTGTTGAAAAGCACATTGCAGTATCAATGTGCCTTTTTTAAAGCCAATTTTCCTGATGTTCACAGTAAACACTGCAAATGTTTGCTTTAAATGTCAAGCGCTGCATGCTTGTTGACACCGTGTTTGATTAAATCCCAGCCATAGCTCATCTTACCTCCTAATATCCCCTAGGTGCAATGGGAAACAGGTGTGTGAAGTGAACACTGAAGTCTTCCGTACTTCTGACCCCTGTGTTGGAATCTACAAATACCTGGATACCACCTACACCTGCCTCCCAGCAAGTCAGTCTGTTTCTATGTATATTAATACAAAATACTAAACCAGGCTAATGTCTGCTATGAAAATGTATGTATTTTATTTATGTCTGCCCAGCAGTGGCCAGTGTGGTGTGTAATTCCTGTTTGTTTGTCTTGGCAGCACGCAGCATCACGTGTGAAGGCTCTGATGCTCTACTAGAATGTGGTGAGGCTCTGATGTTCAACTAGAATGTGGTGAAGCTCTGATGTTCTATTAGAATGTGGTGAGGCTCTGATGCCCTACTAGAATGTGGTGAGGCTCTGATGCCCTACGAGAATGTGGGGCAGGTCTGATGTTCAACTAGAATGTGGGGCAGGTCTGATGTTCAACTAGAATGTGGGGCAGGTCTGATGTTCTACTAGAATGTGGTGAGGCTCTGATGTTCTATTAGAATGTGGTGAGGCTCTGATGCCCTACGAGAATGTGGGGCAGGTCTGATGCTCTACTAGAATGTGGGGCAGGTCTGATGCTCTACTAGAATGTGGGGCAGGTCTGATGCTCTACTAGAAAGTGGTGAGGGTCTGATGCTCTACTAGAAAGTGGTGAGGGTCTGATGCTCTACTAGAAAGTGGTGAGGGTCTGATGCTCTACTAGAAAGTGGTGAGGGTCTGATGCTCTACTAGAAAGTGGTGAGGGTCTGATGCTCTACTAGAAAGTGGTGAGGGTCTGATGCTCTACTAGAAAGTGGTGAGGGTCTGATGCTCTACTAGAATGTGGTGAGGGTCTGATGCTCTACTAGAATGTGGTGAGGGTCTGATGCTCTACTAGAAAGTGGTGAGGGTCTGATGCTCTACTAGAATGTGGTGAGGCTCTATTTTTATACATTATTTTACCAAGTAAGTTGACTGAATACATTCTCATTTACAGCAATGACCTGGGGAATAGTTACAGGGTAGAGGAGGATGAATGAGCCAATTGTAAGCTGGGGATGATTAGGTGACCATGACGGTATGAGAGCCAGATTTGGGAATTTAGCCAGGACACCGGGGTTAACACCCCTACTCTTACGATATGTGCCATGGGCTCTTTAGTGACCAGAGAGTCAGGACACCCGTTTAACGTCCCATCGGAAAGACTGCACCCTACACAGGGCTATGGGATATTTTTTTAGACCAGAGCAAAGGGTGCCTCCTACTGGCCCTTCAACACCACCTCCAGCAGCATCTGGTCACACATTCAGGAACTCAACAGGACCAACCCTGCTTAGTTTCAGAAGCAAGCGAGCAGTGGGATGCAGGGTAGTATGCTGCTCTATTAGAATGTTGTAAGCTGGCCAACACTGCTG
Organism: Oncorhynchus kisutch; assembly: GCF_002021735.2. Taxonomy (NCBI): domain Eukaryota; kingdom Metazoa; phylum Chordata; class Actinopteri; order Salmoniformes; family Salmonidae; genus Oncorhynchus; species Oncorhynchus kisutch. Next base: position 17,087 of record NW_022263705.1, read on the forward strand.
TACAGTATAGTCACATCTCATATGATGATATAGTAGAGCAGTATTATACACTGTTTATTACCATCACTTGTAAACCAAAGACATCCAGCCTTACCTTATCCCCTTTCTCCTTCCTCCTTTCCCTCAGATGAAGGTACGATCCAGATCCACAGTGCCAACTATGGCCGCCGTGACCAGCTAGTGTGTTCCTTTAATCTGCCCGCTAACCCACTAGCCAACACCAACTGCCTCAGCCAATCCATAACCACCAGCAAGGTGGCAAAGAGGTACTGAAACCTGCAGTGTACTATAGTTAACTTCTACCTGTAGAAATGCATGACTGTAGTGTTAACCTGTACTGTATAAACATGACTGTAGTGTTAACCTGTACCTGTCGTTGACACAGGTGTAATGGGAAGAGCCAGTGTGACGTCGCGGCGTCCAACTCTCTGTATGGAGATCCCTGTGTAGGAACCTACAAGTACCTGGATGTGGCTTACACCTGTGGCTAAATGTGAGGCATGCATGCATACGGTAATACACACACACACACACACACACACGACTGGGAAGTAGGAAACTGGGGCTGACCGTTTTTGTCTTGCAGGAGATCTTCTCTGAGGAACATAGACCAGAGAGACCACTTGGATATCTTCCTCTTCATTGGGCGGATTTGTATTTCTTTCCTGTCTTCTCTCCTCTGAAGTCTCATTTGAGTGTAAAATCAATGTAAATTCAAAATGTGTAAATCCCATTGATTGTGTATTTCATCAGGCATAATTTGTGTGTAATAAAACCATAATGATGCCCCTCTTGTGCTGCAGCAATGCACGGTCAGGAGGAAGCATGGAGAAGTTAAACATTAACCCCAAAAATAAACTATTCTTGAAATAACACTGACATAATACTTTGTGCATTTTGTGTACTAAAGTATTTCTTCAAAACAATGTTGATTTTCTGAACTGTGGTGGTTGGTCTGATTTTAACTAAGAACTGTGGTGGTTGGTCTGATTTTAACTAAGAACTGTGGTGGTTGGTCTGAATTTAACTAAGAACTGTGGTGGTTGGTCTGAATTAAACTAAGCAGCATAAAGACAAGACTTGGACTTTTGTTCAATATTATGAAACATGTCCTTACACACTAAATACTTTATTTGAATCCACAAATGATATTACACCAAGAAGGATTAAAACATTTGAAGGTCTTGGATACATGGTTTATGTTTGGGGCAAACAAAACACGAGCACCAGTCTTCATATTTTCGAGCATGCTGGTGGCTGCATCATGTTGTGGGTATGCTTGTTATCGGCAATAGGATAAAAATTCAAATGGAATAGAGCTAAACACAGGCAAAATCCTAGAGGAAAACCTGGTTTAGTCTGCTCCCAACAGACACTGGGAGACAAATTCACCTTTCAGCAGGACAATAACCTAAGACACAATATACACTGCAGTTACTTAGTTTTGGCTTAAATCAACTCGAAAATAAGGCAAGACTTAAATGGCTGTCTAGTAATGGCCAACAACCAACTTGACAGAGCTTGAAGAATTTAAATAATGTGCAAGTTTCGTTCAGTCCAGGTGTGCTGTTAGACCCAGAAAGGTTCACAGCTGTAATCACTGACAAAGGTTATTCTAACATGTATTGACTCAGGGGTTTGAATACTTATCTAAATGATATTTCTATATTTCATTTTCAATACATTTGCAAAAAATGTATTAAATGTGTAGATGGGTGCGACTTATTTCGTCATAGATTTTGAATTCAGGCTGTAACACAAAGTGGATTAAGTCGGTGTATGAATGCTTTCTGAAGGCACTCTACACACAGACCTGAGTTATTGTATCTGTCACTACCTCACTGTCCAACCCAGCAGCATGAACAGAAGAGAAATGTTAAACTCTTTCCAGTTGTCCATTAAGAATTTACCAGGACCTGGCGTCCAAAGAAGATGTAGTCTACACATACAAAAAAAGCAGTGGGGTGCTCATATTTACAGTAGTCAAAAATAAATAATAAACTGGGTGGTTCGAGCCCTGAAAGCTGATTGGCTGACAGCCATGGTATATCACACCGTACTGCTATAACTACGTTGGTAATTAGTTTATAATAGCATTAAGGCACCTCGAGAGTTTGATATATGGCCAATATACCACAGCTAAGGGCTGTGTTCAGGCACTCTGTGTCGCGCATAAGAACAGCCCTTAGCTGTGGTATATTGGCCATATACTACACCTCAGGCCTTATTGCTCAAATCTACAGTACCAAAGGTTGGACACATCTACTCAAGGGTTTTTATTTGGACTATATTCAACATTGTAGAATAATAGTGAAGATATCAAAACTATGAAATAACACACATGGAATCATGTAGTAACCAAAAAAGTGTTACATCAAAATATATTTTAGATTCTTCAAAAGTAGCCATCCTTTGCCTTGACAGCTTTGCATACTCTTGGGATTCTCTCAACTGGCTTCATCTGGAATGCTTTTCCAACAGTCTTCCCTTCACAAAACCTGGGGTATAACAACAAAGCCAAAACACAGGGATATTGGAGGGTAAATTAATCAATGTAAACAGGCAATAAACATAATTTCACGCATCTCCTTCAACTCACAAAAGGAAACGGTATACCAAGAACATTAGATGGTGATAAATCAACATTTTGTAACAGAGGACAATTACTGTGAAAGTGGGTGTTCATCTGAATCAGTGAAAGCTCTTCCCCTAAATCTGACTTGACTGACTTGACTAGTTAAATAAAGGTTCAAAAATAAAAAATGAGAGAAAGAGGGATTAGACGGAGATGTCAAAAACGAGACCCGTAAGTATCGGAGCCAACTGTTTCCATTGTTTCAGTCAGCTCCATTCATTGGGACTTCAATTTGGCTTCCAATGCCGATATACTTCCTGGATAATCTTCAATTTGATGACTTCACTGTCTAATCCTTCTTAATCTCATTCTAGCTGTGTAACCAGAAAGTTTGGGGACAACCCAAAGGCAAAAATACAATCTGTTTTCCATTTGAATCATTGATTGATTTATGTAACTTAAATCAGGCAAAATGTGACTGATCCATGTTCAAATTGTATTGTAAAAAAACATTAAGAAATGAAGTCTTAATAGATTTCCCATCCACTGTGTCATTGTCTTGTGTCTGATCAGGGTCTTCCAGTAAATGTCCTTAATGGAGGTGATTTTGACAGCAAATTAAAATCATTGATAAGGAAAAAGGCAACCGATGAAAGCTACATTGCTCAGGAGAAGGGAATATTAACGTTATCATTTGCTCATTCTCCATTAGTCGCAATGTGACTGGTAATACAAAAAGTTAATAACATTTCAATGTAGCTTCCACACACACATACATTACTCAGACTAAAACTCACCCAGGTAAGTAGATCATCTAAGTTTAGAGTTGATCATGAGGTTGAAGCCAGAGGATTTATTTTGGTGAGTTCAAGACTACTTACTAAGTCACAAAATCTGAACCCAAATTCAATATCGCATCAAAAACTATTTATAGTAATAGGTTAATCAAATATTTATTGATACTAATAAATGCTGATTAAATAACCCTGAAACATTTATCAATAAAATCTATTTCTAAAGCACTTTTTACATCAGCTGATGTCACAAGCAGAACAGTTGAAACTGGAGGAGCAGCAGCACGACCAGGTGGACAGCCAGGAGTCATCAGGCCAGGTAGTCCTGAGGCATGCTTCTAGGGCTCAGGTCCTCTTGAGAGAGGAGTGAAAGAGAGACAAAGAAATTAATGACTGAAAGTAGCCTATACCATTTTATACAGGGGTTTTCAAACTTTGTGCCCAAGGACCCCCACTCAGGCAAACCGGCAACCCAGGGATCCCCATCATACTGTATATTTTGACCTCCCCACAGTTCATTGGAAGAGGAAGTATACACTTGAACAGCCATATAGCTAGAAGGGTAAAGTAGAATATGTTGTTTTTATGAATGACATTTTCTGCAATTCTACACATTTTCTCATTGAGCAGAGAAAATGTTGCAGTTTTAAAGATAATATCCTGCAATTCTATGCATTCTGCCATGGCTAATGCTGTGTTCCTCTGCTCAAGCATAACACAATCAAGAAGCATGTGCCCTGAATGCCTGTTTTTTGTATTTCTGATTCGCCCTGACCGTGGAGCTTTCATTGGATTGTTCCTTCTCAAAGATGGTATTATTCAAAATATATTAAGTTCAATATTGTTTCTGAATTCTTTCTATCTGGTTTTGGTCGTTTAAGTTGACAAACTGTTTTTCCATCCGGAAAATGACCATTTAAAAATGTCCCACCTACGAATTTTACAGAATAACCACAACAACAAAAAAAGGCTCCCCTTGTAATTAGCCCCAATTACTAATTTCTTCCAAACTAAAAGGATACTTTGAGATTTTGGCAATGAGGCTATTTATTTACTTCCCCAGAGTTGGATGAACAGGAACAGCTAGCATGCTAATTGTTCCTGTAGACTTCCAGTTATAACACTAGTTGACTCATAAAATGACCTCGAAATCCAATAGGTCAAATTAAATTTGTCACATACACATTTAGCAGATGTTATTGCAGATGTAGCGAAATGCTTGTGTTTCTAGCTCCAACAGTGCAGTCAAATCTAACAAGTAATATCTAACAATACCCACAATCTAAAGTAAGGAATGGAAGGAATGGAATTTAAGAATATAGAAATATTTGGACGAGCAATGTCAGAGCGGCATAGACTAAGATACAGTAGAATAGGATAGAATACAGTATACACGCACACACACGAGATGAGTAATGTAAAACGTCAAACAATATTAAAGTGACTAGTATTCCAATTATTAAAGTGGCCAGTGATTTCAAGTCTATGTATATAGGGCAGCAGCGTCTAATGTGCTAGTGATGGCTATTTAACAGTCTGATGGCCTTGAGACAGAAAAACTCTTTCTGTCTCTTGGTCCCAGCTTTGATGCACCTGTACTGACCTACTCTTCTGGATGATAGCGGGGTGAAAATGCAGTGGCTCGGGTGGTTGTTGTCCTTGATGATCTTTTTGGTCTTCCTGTGACATCGGGTGCTGTAGGTGGCCTGGAGGGCAGGTAGTTTGACCCCGGTGATAAGGTGGCCAGACCTCACCACCCTGACTCCAACGACTCCAATTTTGTTAGACTTCTTCTTCGCTTGAGCTGTACAGTTTATGATCATTGCAATAAATAATACTAAGTCCACCTTTTTAACATGTAGCATTTTACTATCCCTTGGTTGATGAGAAGCCTTCAAATCAAATCAAATCAAATTTATTTATATAGCCCTTCGTACATCAGCTGATATCTCAAAGTGCTGTAAAGAAACCCAGCCTAAAACCCCAAACAGCAAGCAATGCAGGTGTAGAAGCACGGTGGCTAGGAAAAACTCCCTAGAAAGGCCAAAACCTAGGAAGAAACCTAGAGAGGAACCAGGCTATGTGGGGTGGCCAGTCCTCTTCTGGCTGTGCCGGGTGGAGATTATAACAGAACATGGCCAAGATGTTCAAATGTTCATAAATGACCAGCATGGTCGTATAATAATAAGGCAGAACAGTTGAAACTGGAGCAGCAACACAGTCAGATGGACTGGGGACAGCAAGGAGTCATCATGTCAGGTAGTCCTGGGGCATGGTCCTAGGGCTCAGGTCCTCCGAGAGAGAGAAAAAAAAGAGAGAATTAGAGAGAGCATATGTGGGGTGGCCAGTCCTCTTCTGGCTGTGCCGGGTGGAGATTAAAACAGAACATGGCCAAGATGTTCAAATGTTCATAAATGATCAGCATGTTCGAATAATAAGAAGGCAGAACAGTTGAAACTGGAGCAGCAGCACGGCCAGGTGGACTGGGGACAGCAAGGAGTCATCATGTCAGGTAATCCTGGGGCATGGTCCTAGGGCTCAGGTCCTCCGAGAGAGAGAAGGAGAGAATTAGAGAACGCACACTTAGATTCACATAGGACACCGAATAGGACAGGAGAAGTACTCCAGATATAACAAACTGACCCTAGCCCCCCGACACATAAACTACTGCAGCATAAATACTGGAGGCTGAGACAGGAGGGGTCAGGAGACACTGTGGACCCATCCGAGGACACCCCCAGACAGGGCCAAACAGGAAGGATATAACCCCACCCACTTTGCCAAAGCACAGCCCCCACACCACTAGAGGGATATCTTCAACCACCAACTTACCATCCTGAGACAGGGCCGAGTATAGCCCACAAAGATCTCCGCCATGGCACAACCCAAGGGGGGGCGCCAACCCAGACAGGATGACCACATCAGTGAATCAACCCACTCACTGGTCTTGGTGGCTCTACTACCATTGCTTATTCCCCGCCACTCATTCCTTCCAATTTTCTCAACACCTCCAGATAGGAGACTGGACACTCCTTACCCTTGCCACCTCATTCTCCAAGAATTCAGGCACATGTTCACCTCTACATTTGCAGCATTTCCCTTCATCTGGTATACGATATTCTTCCCTTCTGCACACACTTGACAGATCTTTTACATTCATGACACTGAAGAGGCTTGTGCACAAAAGCTCTTCAGGGTATCTCATGAATCCTAACTTTATATGAGAAGGGAGAGACTCTTCATCAAAGAACAGTAGCATGGATGAAGTGAACTTCTTTTCTCCGTCCACCATACAGGTCAATCGGCGTGCACCAACAACTCCATCTATGTCTTCCGTTATATCTTCTGCCTTTATTTCTTGCTCCACCCAATAAATAACCCCCTTGATAGCCTCCCTGCTACAAAAATCCATGCAGGAAACATTCCAATTTGATCTTTTTGAGTCTTAACACCAGTGGCGATTTTAGCATGTAAATCTTAGTGAAGCAAAAAATATTATTTCTTAAAGTGGGTGCATGCCAGTAAAGCAACTACACAACAACACTAAACAATACATGAATTGCCCTAGGATGGTGACAAACGGTGCCCACAAACTGTTAGGGCCTACATAAAGCTGTCCCAACAGCAGAGTCCCAACACCTTACCACTGTTACACCTGGCTTTCAGCAGAGCCATGTAGGGCAGTGAAACAGTTAATTCAGCCTCATTTAGTGCCTTAAAAAAAACAAGCGCCACCACTACTATCAGTAGCACTGTCAGAGCTGTACAAAACAATTTAGTAAACAAGCACACACCGGCCAGGAACAATGTGTTTACAATACCACGTTGGTGAAAATAGACCAAATTATTAGGGTGAGGCACATGGGCTACTAACAGCTTACTACACAACATACACTTAGTATTACTTTCTTAGCTATAAGATAGATATCTCTCTGGCATCCTACAGTACATAATTTAGGAAGCAGCATAAGACCTTTTTGGACTCACTTGTTGTGATATGCTTGAACAGGAAAGTGGCGCGGCTGTCCTTGTGGACAAATTTTGTCATCAAAGAGAAAGATGACAGATTTACAATTCTGAGTTGAATGACCGTTCAAAATATATTTTCCCAGTTTGAGCTGTTTATTCCCGACTTCCCAGCTGCAACGCTTGCAGTTAGGCACTGTCACCAATTCCTTACAAACCACTCATTGTTGAATTTGCGATCTCCAAATTGTTGTGTAATGTTTATGTCCAATGGCCGATGAGCACCGATATGTTGTATCTATATTTCTCTTCATTATTTCACAATTAAGATTGTGAAAGTAAGATGTTGATATGATCAGTCCAATCAAAGATACTGTACCGACTAACCAGTGCCCCCGTACACTGGCTGAAATGTTGGATGTCTACCCTTTCTAAGGACTTAAGCTTGGCTATTGCGTAAGGACCCCATGAGTGACAGAACACTGAGCCAATCACGGCACAATGCTCCTATCTTCTGCTGTCCAGCCACACCACCACAGAAAGCACTGAGCTAGGCTGAAACACCTGCATTTTGGAGTTGCCTTACTCAAAAAAACGAGACCATGGCTGCATTCCAAACACTTAAAAGACATACCCTATCCCCCAGCCCTCAAATTAAGTGGGCAGTTCTGATGAGGTATCATGACGTCTGATGAGTATACACTTGCAGGGCAAAGGGCGAGGGAGGAAGGAATTATTTTTAAATGGACCGCCTCTGCCCGGAAATTCATCAGCTGTTCATCCCGCAATGATTGTGTTTTCAGCCACCGGTAGCTTGTGGGTGCTTTATATGATTGCATGTCTACTTATATTAACTACATAATTATTAATATACACCTACTGTATGATAGCTTGCAAATTAATTCGCTAACTGACATTAGCCTGCTTAGCTACTTCTGAAGGAGGAAAATGTTTTATTTCTACAATTTCCAAAAGCTAACCAAACAAAAACTTGTGTTTGTGCATTAGTAGCACAATTTCCAACTTAATTACATTCGTTTTTACTTACACTTGTATGTTGACTCCATATTGACGTTGAGGTTAAGTTCAGGGCTTAAGTTTAGGTCAAGTTTACAAATTGAACTATGGGGCTTTTCAGGCTCCGAAGTGAACACTCGCAAACTCCATTAAAAAACGAGGGCTGAGGGGCTTGCGTTGCAAACTTCCCTTGCTTGGCTAATCATTTGGACCAAAGACAAACAAAGCAGAGGGGATTCCCCCAAGAGCCGAGGGCTGTCTACTTTGAGTTTGAACCACAGCCCATGTTTGTATGCAGCTTTATTAACTCAATATATATATTTTTACATTGTTTCAAACTGACATGTGACACGTATTAATGCCAAAATAACATGCAAAACAGGCAAGCCCCCCCCAAAAAAATATTTATACATTTGTTAGTAAAAATGTTGGTCTCAGAGCCCCACCTGCCCTGAATGACGGGTCGCCACTGCTCAACACACAGCTTATTCTGCTCCACAGACATAAACAAAAATAAGACCACTTCTTGTGACTCTCACCGACTCCACACTTTCTTCCAACACATTCCAGATTTTCCTGGAGACATTGAACGGATTTCCCAAGTAGCATTCATCCAAAACCCTGACTAGGACCAAAAACGAGTCTAGTGGTTCCCTATTTTCCAACATAGCTTCACTTTTCTTGTTTATCTTTTTCTTCGCCACTGTAACCCACTCATTCTCACTTTCTGTACTATTAGCTTCACTCGACTCACTAGTAGTGTCAAACAAAACCCCAGTTTCCTCCATCTTCCGACAGTAATTCTCCCCGTTCATTGAACAACAAAAGGTTGCTAACCCTCTTTTAGGATTTGACAAATTAGGTAAATATTACCATACCAATAAAGTTTGATTGGATGATTACGGGCCCAGTGATGTAAGCATGGTGTGTACAATTCTCCATCCGACCAAATTTGGGGCACCCAGCTCAATGCCGGGAGGCGGCCTGGTTCAAAACGAAGGCAATCAACGCTTACCGGGTTCATCCGGGGCGCAGGCCAGGGGCATTAATAGAATTCCCGTAAAGCAAAATCGTCCCACGGCTGAATGTAATTAGGGACGTCTGCCATAGGATATATAATCATTAATACCTGAGCACGCTCCTTTCAGAAACGCAGGAGAAACAAGCCAGCTCAGGGTGAGATAAGCAAACAATACAAACAACTTGAAACAATCAAAGTGTACACGTGTAATTGGTCCAATAAAGAAACAACAAAGGACATAGCAAATGGCGTAAATTATGTAAATCTATGGTAACTGGCGACTGTACTATTGAAATGAAAAACCAATATAATGCTGTCTTGCGATTAAATCACATATGGTGTAGTCATCTATGTGAATATGGGAAGACTTGCGCATGAAAACGTTGTTAAATTCAGTGCTTAATTGGTAGGTTCCGGAACAAAAAGTGGGCGCGAGAAGGGGGTGACCTGGGGAATTCTGAGGTACCGGAACGCATGAAGGCGTATCACTTTTATAATAAATCATTGTATGCATATCATCGCATTGCAGCCTGGTCTCAGACTATACGTAGTAAAAGTAAATCTGGAACACTCAGTTTAGAATGATTCAGCATGGTTACTTAAGACAAAAAATGTAAGCATGGTGGTTGGTAAGGGTGGGTGTATAAGGCAAATTTCTAGCAACCCTAAGGTGACGAGTTTGAAACAACATTGACACTTTAGCTAATAATACATTTTCAACTACTGGCTACTTTTTAGCTACTTTGCAACTACTTAGCATGTTAGGTAACACATCCCCTAACCCTTTTAGTGAACCCTTTTAGCTAACCTTAACCCCTTAGCTCCTAAACGTAACGCCTAGCTAACGTTATCAAGCTATATGACGTTAGCTGCCTACCTCCTATCTAGAATTGTAACATTTGATTACTTTTGCAAATTTGTAACATAATATTAATTTTAATTTGTAATGTTTCATACAAAATGGCTGGATGTTCTCAAATGAATTCATACTGTATGAAATGTGATTTATGGATTTAAGTATAGAATAATACAAAATGTTCTGAGAACAGATTGTGCATGTGTATAGTGGCATAGAGTAGAACTACACACACGGGGTAACTTTTTTTGTAGCCTAGGGTCTGGGAAAAATGTGGCCTTTTATATAAATACATTGACTGCAATTCTGCATAATTTTACATGACTGACTTTGGCAGAATCTTTAATAGTGCACACATGATCACAATGACGGGCTACTTTGAAACTGACAAACCGACACTGAGCTCAATAAAAACCACCTTGTCTTGAATCCATCAATAGCCTTGGCCTAGGTGTGTGGAGATGCATATATTGTAGGCTACAATATGAGGACGAAGTTAGTCTAGAAATGGTGTTTTGGCACAACATATCGGACATCCCCGGGCAAGAGTACTGCGTATCATTCGGCAAGTTAGTGACACTGAAATAGTTACCAGTGTCACTGACTCACCCAATGATGGGCAGTACTCTCACCGGAGATGTCCGACATGTTCCTGCCAAAAGACCATCTCTCTCGTTTTTACATTGTACAACAATATTTGGAAGCTGATCAAATATATTTTGGTAGCCAACCTGTCTTTTCCTGTGATTGTATTTGAAATATTGGGAATGGCCTGTATGGAAGAATTGCCAATGAGGCAACTCGAATTAACTTTGATATATTTTTATTATAATATTCACATTGGGGAAAGGGAAGATAAAAATTGAATTCTGGGAGAGGTACTGAGTCTGGCAAAGGTTCCCAACGAAAGTCTAAAACGGGAAGGTGCTAGCCGGCTAAAATTAAGCACTGGTTAATTAGATTGTCTCCCGTGGAGAATTAACTAAACTTTTTACTGAAAATGTATTACGTGACATAATCACAGGTAGATTGACACCCAGAGAAAATAAAACCCAACGATAACTAAAATGGGCTTCATGCTGTGGTGATTGCGTAACGGGAGGACGGCACCATCACACAGTACATGTGGTTTGAGCTGGCCTGAGATTTTAGTTCTGTGTTGCCGAGTTGACTGCTAATCTGCTGTGCTTTGTGTTCCTGGTTGATGCTTTGTAAACAAGGATCTGTTCTTTGCAAGTATCAATAAATGTTAGGTGTATTTGTCCAGGTGACCATCTGTAACATCTTACTTGTTAGTACTACAACTGAACCAGCTACTACCACACCTGTACCCAGCATCATGCTCCTTGTCAGACTGACTGCGTTCACCTGTGAGTATACTGACTGACTTGTAACAAAATATGTATTTGAGGGCGTTTAAAATATACATTCCAGAAGTTTCTATATCAGTTTGTATTGAAAGTAATTGAAGTCCAATATCAACAGTATGACCCAGGTCTAATATTCAGCATCCTGTATTATCTGAGGACTAGGTGATGTCCCATGTCTGTCTATACGCAGTACCATACTATATACTGTACATTATTTATATACTTACTGTATATGCTGTACACTACTCTTCTGCAAAGAATTGCGATGAGACTGACCAAGGTTAGAAAAGCTGAACTAGCTGTGTGATGTTTTTCAGTGCTGGCTGCAGTTTGCTGTACACTACCAGCTGCAGGTACGTTGGTGATTGTTTGTGAGCGCATTTTCTTTTTACCAGGCAGTTATGCAACCCGTCACAGTGCTCTCGATGGTGCAACTGTAGAACCTTTTGAGGATCTGAGGACCCATGCCAAGTCTTTTTAGTCTGACTGTCTTGGTGTGCTTGGACCATGTTACTTTGTTGGTGATGTGGATGCTAAGGAACTTGAAGTTCTCAACCTGCTCCACTACAGCCCCGTCGATGAGAATGGGGGCGTGCTCAGTCCTCCTTTTCCTGTAGTCCACAATTATCTCCTTTGTCTTGATCACGTTGAGGGAGAGGTTGTTGTCTTGCACCACACGGTCAGGTCTCTGACCTCCCTATAGGCTGTCTCGTCGTCGTTGGTATCAGGCCTACCACTGTTGTCATCAGCTAACTTAATGATGGCGTTGGAGTCGTGCCTGGCCGTGCAGTCATGAGTAAACGGGGAGTACAGGATGGGACTGAGCACGCACCCCTGAGGGCCCACGTGTTGACGATCAGTGTGGCGGATGTTTTGTAAGCTTCCCTTACCACCTGGGTTGGCCTGTCAGGAAGAGCAGGATCCAGGTGCAGAGGGAGGTGTTTAGTCCCAGGGTCCTTAGCTTAGTGATGAGCTTTGAGGGCACTCTGGTGTTGAATGCTTAGCTGTAGTCAATGAATAGCATTCTCACATAGGTGTTCCTTTTGTCCAGGTGGGAAAGGGCAGTGTGGAGTGCAATCGAGATTGCATCTATGGACCTGTTTGCGCGGGGGGCTTTTTGGAGTGGGTCTTGGGTTTCTGGGATAAGGGTGTTCAGCCTTTCAAAGCACTTCATGGCTACAGATGTGAGTGCTATGGGTCGATAGTCATTTAGGCAGGTTAACTTAGTGTTCTTGGGCACTATGGTGGTCTGCATGAAGCATGTTGGTATTAAAGATTCAGTCAGGGACATGTTGAAAATGTGAGTGAAGACATTTGCCAGTTGGTCTGCGCATGTTTGAGTACTCGTCCTGGTAATCCGTCTGGTCCTGCGGCCTTGTGAATGTTGACCTGTTTAAAGGCTTCACTCTGTATTGACGCTTTGCATGTGTTTCGTCGGAGGGTATATACGACAATCTCGCAGGTGAAGAAGCTGGATGTGGTGGTCCCGGATTGGTGGTACACGTGGTTTGCGTTTGTGAGGCCGGTTGGACATATTGCCAAATTCTCTAAAACGGCGTTGGCGGCTGCTTATGGTAGAGAAATGAACATGAAATTCTGTGGCGACAGCTATGGTAGACATTCATGCCAATTGCACGCTCCCTCAACTTGAGACATCTGTGGTATTGTCTTGTGACAAAACTGCACATTTTATTGTTCCCAGTATAATGTGTACCTGTGTAATGAGCATGCTGTTTAATCAGCTTCTTGATTTGACGCATCTGTCAGGTGGCTGGATCATCTTGTCAGAGGAGAAATTCTTACTAAAAGGGATGTAAACACATTTTTAAAACATTTAATAGAAATAAGCTGTTTTGCATATGGAACACGTCTGGGATTTTTTATTTCTGCTCATGAAACATGGGACCAACACATTTGTTGCATTTTATTTTTTGTTCAGTGTATATGTGATTGTTTCTCACTCAGCGACGAGAGTGGTCACCTGTGACAATGGAGAAAATGTCCAGTTCCTGATCTGTGGTAAGAAAACACACATTCTATCCTGATGGTCTCTCCATAGTGCTGTCTGTTTCTTTACATTGTTTTTCTTGCCCTGCTAGATTCTGGAGTGATCTTCATTGAGAGAGCTCTGTATGGAAGGACTGACGGAACCACCTGCAAAGAAGGACGACCTGCCAACCAGCTGACCAACACACAATGTTCACAGACGGGCACCCTGGAGGTCCTCTCACACAGGTACTCAGTCAGTGGGATTCAGAGGCACTTTGTTGAAAAGCACATTGCAGTATCAATGTGCCTTTTTTAAAGCCAATTTTCCTGATGTTCACAGTAAACACTGCAAATGTTTGCTTTAAATGTCAAGCGCTGCATGCTTGTTGACACCGTGTTTGATTAAATCCCAGCCATAGCTCATCTTACCTCCTAATATCCCCTAGGTGCAATGGGAAACAGGTGTGTGAAGTGAACACTGAAGTCTTCCGTACTTCTGACCCCTGTGTTGGAATCTACAAATACCTGGATACCACCTACACCTGCCTCCCAGCAAGTCAGTCTGTTTCTATGTATATTAATACAAAATACTAAACCAGGCTAATGTCTGCTATGAAAATGTATGTATTTTATTTATGTCTGCCCAGCAGTGGCCAGTGTGGTGTGTAATTCCTGTTTGTTTGTCTTGGCAGCACGCAGCATCACGTGTGAAGGCTCTGATGCTCTACTAGAATGTGGTGAGGCTCTGATGTTCAACTAGAATGTGGTGAAGCTCTGATGTTCTATTAGAATGTGGTGAGGCTCTGATGCCCTACTAGAATGTGGTGAGGCTCTGATGCCCTACGAGAATGTGGGGCAGGTCTGATGTTCAACTAGAATGTGGGGCAGGTCTGATGTTCAACTAGAATGTGGGGCAGGTCTGATGTTCTACTAGAATGTGGTGAGGCTCTGATGTTCTATTAGAATGTGGTGAGGCTCTGATGCCCTACGAGAATGTGGGGCAGGTCTGATGCTCTACGAGAATGTGGGGCAGGTCTGATGCTCTACTAGAAAGTGGTGAGGGTCTGATGCTCTACTAGAAAGTGGTGAGGGTCTGATGCTCTACTAGAAAGTGGTGAGGGTCTGATGCTCTACTAGAAAGTGGTGAGGGTCTGATGCTCTACTAGAAAGTGGTGAGGGTCTGATGCTCTACTAGAATGTGGTGAGGGTCTGATGCTCTACTAGAATGTGGTGAGGGTCTGATGCTCTACTAGAAAGTGGTGAGGGTCTGATGCTCTACTAGAATGTGGTGAGGGTCTGATGCTCTACTAGAATGTGGTGAGGCTCTATTTTTATACATTATTTTACCAAGTAAGTTGACTGAATACATTCTAATTTACAGCAATGACCTGGGGAATAGTTACAGGGTAGAGGAGGATGAATGAGCCAATTGTAAGCTGGGGATGATTAGGTGACCATGACGGTATGAGAGCCAGATTTGGGAATTTAGCCAGGACACCGGGGTTAACACCCCTACTCTTACGATATGTGCCATGGGCTCTTTAGTGACCAGAGAGTCAGGACACCCGTTTAACGTCCCATCGGAAAGACTGCACCCTACACAGGGCTATGGGATATTTTTTTAGACCAGAGCAAAGGGTGCCTCCTACTGGCCCTTCAACACCACCTCCAGCAGCATCTGGTCACACATTCAGGAACTCAACAGGACCAACCCTGCTTAGTTTCAGAAGCAAGCGAGCAGTGGGATGCAGGGTAGTATGCTGCTCTATTAGAATGTTGTAAGCTGGCCAACACTGCTGTACAGTGTAGTCACATCTCATATGATGATATAGTAGAGCAGTATTATACACTGTTTATTACCATCACTTGTAAACCAAAGACATCCAGCCTTACCTTATCCCCTTTCTCCTTCCTCCTTTCCCTCAGATGAAGGTACGATCCAGATCCACAGTGCCAACTATGGCCGCCGTGACCAGCTAGTGTGTTCCTTTAATCGGCCCGCTAACCAACTAGCCAACACCAACTGCCTCAGCCAATCCATAACCACCAGCAAGGTGGCAAAGAGGTACTGAAACCTGCAGTGTACTATAGTGTTAACTTCTACCTGTAGAAATGCATGACTGTAGTGTTAACCTGGACTGTAGAAACATGACTGTAGTGTTAACCTGGACTGTAGTGTTAACCTGTACTGCAGAAACATGACTAGTGTTAACCTGTACTGTATAAACATGACTGTAGTGTTAACCTGTACCTGTCGTTGACACAGGTGTAATGGGAAGAGCCAGTGTGACGTCTCTGCGTCCAACTCTCTGTATGGAGATCCCTGTGTAGGAACCTACAAGTACCTGGATGTGGCTTACACCTGTGGCTAAATGTGAGGCATGCATGCATACGGTAATACACACACACACACACACACACACACACACACACACACACACACACGACTGGGAAGTAGGAAACTGGGGCTGACCGTTTTTGTCTTGCAGGAGATCTTCTCTGAGGAACATAGACCAGAGAGACCACTTGGATATCTTCCTCTTCATTGGGCGGATTTGTATTTCTTTCCTGTCTTCTCTCCTCTGAAGTCTCATTTGAGTGTAAAATCAATGTAAATTCAAAATGTGTAAATCCCATTGATTGTGTATTTCATCAGGCATAATTTGTGTGTAATAAAACCATAATGATGCCCCTCTTGTGCTGCAGCAATGCACGGTCAGGAGGAAGCATGGAGAAGTTAAACATTAACCCCAAAAATAAACTATTCTTGAAATAACACTGACATAATACTTTGTGCATTTTGTGTACTAAAGTATTTCTTCAAAACAATGTTGATTTTCTGAACTGTGGTGGTTGGTCTGATTTGAACTAAGAACTGTGGTGGTTGGTCTGATTTTAACTAAGAACTGTGGTGGTTGGTCTGAATTTAACTAAGAACTGTGGTGGTTGGTCTGAATTAAACTAAGCAGCATAAAGACAAGACTTGGACTTTTGTTCAATATTATGAAACATGTCCTTACACACTAAATACTTTATTTGAATCCACAAATGATATTACACCAAGAAGGATTAAAACATTTGAAGGTCTTGGATACATGGTTTATGTTTGGGGCAAACAAAACACGAGCACCAGTCTTCATATTTTCGAGCATGCTGGTGGCTGCATCATGTTGTGGGTATGCTTGTTATCGGCAATAGGATAAAAATTCAAATGGAATAGAGCTAAACACAGGCAAAATCCTAGAGGAAAACCTGGTTTAGTCTGCTCCCAACAGACACTGGGAGACAAATTCACCTTTCAGCAGGACAATAACCTAAGACACAATATACACTGCAGTTACTTAGTTTTGGCTTAAATCAACTCGAAAATAAGGCAAGACTTAAATGGCTGTCTAGTAATGGCCAACAACCAACTTGACAGAGCTTGAAGAATTTAAATAATGTGCAAGTTTCGTTCAGTCCAGGTGTGCTGTTAGACCCAGAAAGGTTCACAGCTGTAATCACTGACAAAGGTTATTCTAACATGTATTGACTCAGGGGTTTGAATACTTATCTAAATGATATTTCTATATTTCATTTTCAATACATTTGCAAAAAATGTATTAAATGTGTAGATGGGTGCGACTTATTTCGTCATAGATTTTGAATTCAGGCTGTAACACAAAGTGGATTAAGTCGGTGTATGAATGCTTTCTGAAGGCACTCTACACACAGACCTGAGTTATTGTATCTGTCACTACCTCACTGTCCAACCCAGCAGCATGAACAGAAGAGAAATGTTCAACTCTTTCCAGTTGTCCATTAAGAATTTACCAGGACCTGGCGTCCAAAGAAGATGTAGTCTACACATACAAAAAAAGCAGTGGGGTGCTCATATTTACAGTAGTCAAAAATAAATAATAAACTGGGTGGTTCGAGCCCTGAAAGCTGATTGGCTGACAGCCATGGTATATCACACCGTACTGCTATAACTACGTTGGTAATTAGTTTATAATAGCATTAAGGCACCTCGAGAGTTTGATATATGGCCAATATACCACAGCTAAGGGCTGTGTTCAGGCACTCTGTGTCGCGCATAAGAACAGCCCTTAGCTGTGGTATATTGGCCATATACTACACCTCAGGCCTTATTGCTCAAATCTACAGTACCAAAGGTTGGACACATCTACTCAAGGGTTTTTATTTGGACTATATTCAACATTGTAGAATAATAGTGAAGATATCAAAACTATGAAATAACACACATGGAATCATGTAGTAACCAAAAAAGTGTTACATCAAAATATATTTTAGATTCTTCAAAAGTAGCCATCCTTTGCCTTGACAGCTTTGCATACTCTTGGGATTCTCTCAACTGGCTTCATCTGGAATGCTTTTCCAACAGTCTTCCCTTCACAAAACCTGGGGTATAACAACAAAGCCAAAACACAGGGATATTGGAGGGTAAATTATTCAATGTAAACAGGCAATAAACATAATTTCACGCATCTCCTTCAACTCACAAAAGGAAACGGTATACCAAGAACATTAGATGGTGATAAATCAACATTTTGTAACAGAGGACAATTACTGTGAAAGTGGGTGTTCATCTGAATCAGTGAAAGCTCTTCCCCTAAATCTGACTTGACTGACTTGACTAGTTAAATAAAGGTTCAAAAATAAAAAATGAGAGAAAGAGGGATTAGACGGAGATGTCAAAAACGAGACCCGTAAGTATCGGAGCCAACTGTTTCCATTGTTTCAGTCAGCTCCATTCATTGGGACTTCAATTTGGCTTCCAATGCCGATATACTTCCTGGATAATCTTCAATTTGATGACTTCACTGTCTAATCCTTCTTAATCTCATTCTAGCTGTGTAACCAGAAAGTTTGGGGACAACCCAAAGGCAAAAATACAATCTGTTTTCCATTTGAATCATTGATTGATTTATGTAACTTAAATCAGGCAAAATGTGACTGATCCATGTTCAAATTGTATTGTAAAAAAACATTAAGAAATGAAGTCTTAATAGATTTCCCATCCACTGTGTCATTGTCTTGTGTCTGATCAGGGTCTTCCAGTAAATGTCCTTAATGGAGGTGATTTTGACAGCAAATTAAAATCATTGATAAGGAAAAAGGCAACCGATGAAAGCTACATTGCTCAGGAGAAGGGAATATTAACGTTATCATTTGCTCATTCTCCATTAGTCGCAATGTGACTGGTAATACAAAAAGTTAATAACATTTCAATGTAGCTTCCACACACACATACATTACTCAGACTAAAACTCACCCAGGTAAGTAGATCATCTAAGTTTAGAGTTGATCATGAGGTTGAAGCCAGAGGATTTATTTTGGTGAGTTCAAGACTACTTACTAAGTCACAAAATCTGAACCCAAATTCAATATCGCATCAAAAACTATTTATAGTAATAGGTTAATCAAATATTTATTGATACTAATAAATGCTGATTAAATAACCCTGAAACATTTATCAATAAAATCTATTTCTAAAGCACTTTTTACATCAGCTGATGTCACAAGCAGAACAGTTGAAACTGGAGGAGCAGCAGCACGACCAGGTGGACAGCCAGGAGTCATCAGGCCAGGTAGTCCTGAGGCATGCTTCTAGGGCTCAGGTCCTCTTGAGAGAGGAGTGAAAGAGAGACAAAGAAATTAATGACTGAAAGTAGCCTATACCATTTTATACAGGGGTTTTCAAACTTTGTGCCCAAGGACCCCCACTCAGGCAAACCGGCAACCCAGGGATCCCCATCATACTGTATATTTTGACCTCCCCACAGTTCATTGGAAGAGGAAGTATACACTTGAACAGCCATATAGCTAGAAGGGTAAAGTAGAATATGTTGTTTTTATGAATGACATTTTCTGCAATTCTACACATTTTCTCATTGAGCAGAGAAAATGTTGCAGTTTTAAAGATAATATCCTGCAATTCTATGCATTCTGCCATGGCTAATGCTGTGTTCCTCTGCTCAAGCATAACACAATCAAGAAGCATGTGCCCTGAATGCCTGTTTTTTGTATTTCTGATTCGCCCTGACCGTGGAGCTTTCATTGGATTGTTCCTTCTCAAAGATGGTATTATTCAAAATATATTAAGTTCAATATTGTTTCTGAATTCTTTCTATCTGGTTTTGGTCGTTTAAGTTGACAAACTGTTTTCCATCCGGAAAATGACCATTTAAAAATGTCCCACCTACGAATTTTACAGAATAACCACAACAACAAAAAAAGGCTCCCCTTGTAATTAGCCCCAATTACTAATTTCTTCCAAACTAAAAGGATACTTTGAGATTTTGGCAATGAGGCTATTTATTTACTTCCCCAGAGTTGGATGAACAGGAACAGCTAGCATGCTAATTGTTCCTGTAGACTTCCAGTTATAACACTAGTTGACTCATAAAATGACCTCGAAATCCAATAGGTCAAATTAAATTTGTCACATACACATTTAGCAGATGTTATTGCAGATGTAGCGAAATGCTTGTGTTTCTAGCTCCAACAGTGCAGTCAAATCTAACAAGTAATATCTAACAATACCCACAATCTAAAGTAAGGAATGGAAGGAATGGAATTTAAGAATATAGAAATATTTGGACGAGCAATGTCAGAGCGGCATAGACTAAGATACAGTAGAATAGGATAGAATACAGTATACACGCACACACACGAGATGAGTAATGTAAAACGTCAAACAATATTAAAGTGACTAGTATTCCAATTATTAAAGTGGCCAGTGATTTCAAGTCTATGTATATAGGGCAGCAGCGTCTAATGTGCTAGTGATGGCTATTTAACAGTCTGATGGCCTTGAGACAGAAAAACTCTTTCTGTCTCTTGGTCCCAGCTTTGATGCACCTGTACTGACCTACTCTTCTGGATGATAGCGGGGTGAAAATGCAGTGGCTCGGGTGGTTGTTGTCCTTGATGATCTTTTTGGTCTTCCTGTGACATCGGGTGCTGTAGGTGGCCTGGAGGGCAGGTAGTTTGACCCCGGTGATAAGGTGGCCAGACCTCACCACCCTGACTCCAACGACTCCAATTTTGTTAGACTTCTTCTTCGCTTGAGCTGTACAGTTTATGATCATTGCAATAAATAATACTAAGTCCACCTTTTTAACATGTAGCATTTTACTATCCCTTGGTTGATGAGAAGCCTTCAAATCAAATCAAATCAAATTTATTTATATAGCCCTTCGTACATCAGCTGATATCTCAAAGTGCTGTACAGAAACCCAGCCTAAAACCCCAAACAGCAAGCAATGCAGGTGTAGAAGCACGGTGGCTAGGAAAAACTCCCTAGAAAGGCCAAAACCTAGGAAGAAACCTAGAGAGGAACCAGGCTATGTGGGGTGGCCAGTCCTCTTCTGGCTGTGCCGGGTGGAGATTATAACAGAACATGGCCAAGATGTTCAAATGTTCATAAATGACCAGCATGGTCGTATAATAATAAGGCAGAACAGTTGAAACTGGAGCAGCAACACAGTCAGATGGACTGGGGACAGCAAGGAGTCATCATGTCAGGTAGTCCTGGGGCATGGTCCTAGGGCTCAGGTCCTCCGAGAGAGAGAGAAAAAAGAGAGAATTAGAGAGAGCATATGTGGGGTGGCCAGTCCTCTTCTGGCTGTGCCGGGTGGAGATTAAAACAGAACATGGCCAAGATGTTCAAATGTTCATAAATGATCAGCATGTTCGAATAATAAGAAGGCAGAACAGTTGAAACTGGAGCAGCAGCACGGCCAGGTGGACTGGGGACAGCAAGGAGTCATCATGTCAGGTAATCCTGGGGCATGGTCCTAGGGCTCAGGTCCTCCGAGAGAGAGAAGGAGAGAATTAGAGAACGCACACTTAGATTCACATAGGACACCGAATAGGACAGGAGAAGTACTCCAGATATAACAAACTGACCCTAGCCCCCCGACACATAAACTACTGCAGCATAAATACTGGAGGCTGAGACAGGAGGGGTCAGGAGACACTGTGGACCCATCCGAGGACACCCCCAGACAGGGCCAAACAGGAAGGATATAACCCCACCCACTTTGCCAAAGCACAGCCCCCACACCACTAGAGGGATATCTTCAACCACCAACTTACCATCCTGAGACAGGGCCGAGTATAGCCCACAAAGATCTCCGCCATGGCACAACCCAAGGGGGGGCGCCAACCCAGACAGGATGACCACATCAGTGAATCAACCCACTCACTGGTCTTGGTGGCTCTACTACCATTGCTTATTCCCCGCCACTCATTCCTTCCAATTTTCTCAACACCTCCAGATAGGAGACTGGACACTCCTTACCCTTGCCACCTCATTCTCCAAGAATTCAGGCACATGTTCACCTCCACATTTGCAGCATTTCCCTTCATCTGGTATACGATATTCTTCCCTTCTGCACACACTTGACAGATCTTTTACATTCATGACACTGAAGAGGCTTGTGCACAAAAGCTCTTCAGGGTATCTCATGAATCCTAACTTTATATGAGAAGGGAGAGACTCTTCATCAAAGAACAGTAGCATGGATGAAGTGAACTTCTTTTCTCCGTCCACCATACAGGTCAATCGGCGTGCACCAACAACTCCATCTATGTCTTCCGTTATATCTTCTGCCTTTATTTCTTGCTCCACCCAATAAATAACCCCCCTTGATAGCCTCCCTGCTACAAAAATCCATGCAGGAAACATTCCAATTTGATCTTTTTGAGTCTTAACACCAGTGGCGATTTTAGCATGTGAATCTTAGTGAAGCAAAAAATATTATTTCTTAAAGTGGGTGCATGCCAGTAAAGCAACTACACAACAACACTAAACAATACATGAATTGCCCTAGGATGGTGACAAACGGTGCCCACAAACTGTTAGGGCCTACATAAAGCTGTCCCAACAGCAGAGTCCCAACACCTTACCACTGTTACACCTGGCTTTCAGCAGAGCCATGTAGGGCAGTGAAACAGTTAATTCAGCCTCATTTAGTGCCTTAAAAAAAACAAGCGCCACCACTACTATCAGTAGCACTGTCAGAGCTGTACAAAACAATTTAGTAAACAAGCACACACCGGCCAGGAACAATGTGTTTACAATACCACGTTGGTGAAAATAGACCAAATTATTAGGGTGAGGCACATGGGCTACTAACAGCTTACTACACAACATACACTTAGTATTACTTTCTTAGCTATAAGATAGATATCTCTCTGGCATCCTACAGTACATAATTTAGGAAGCAGCATAAGACCTTTTTGGACTCACTTGTTGTGATATGCTTGAACAGGAAAGTGGCGCGGCTGTCCTTGTGGACAAATTTTGTCATCAAAGAGAAAGATGACAGATTTACAATTCTGAGTTGAATGACCGTTCAAAATATATTTTCCCAGTTTGAGCTGTTTATTCCCGACTTCCCAGCTGCAACGCTTGCAGTTAGGCACTGTCACCAATTCCTTACAAACCACTCATTGTTGAATTTGCGATCTCCAAATTGTTGTGTAATGTTTATGTCCAATGGCCGATGAGCACCGATATGTTGTATCTATATTTCTCTTCATTATTTCACAATTAAGATTGTGAAAGTAAGATGTTGATATGATCAGTCCAATCAAAGATACTGTACCGACTAACCAGTGCCCCCGTACACTGGCTGAAATGTTGGATGTCTACCCTTTCTAAGGACTTAAGCTTGGCTATTGCGTAAGGACCCCATGAGTGACAGAACACTGAGCCAATCACGGCACAATGCTCCTATCTTCTGCTGTCCAGCCACACCACCACAGAAAGCACTGAGCTAGGCTGAAACACCTGCATTTTGGAGTTGCCTTACTCAAAAAAACGAGACCATGGCTGCATTCCAAACACTTAAAAGACATACCCTATCCCCCAGCCCTCAAATTAAGTGGGCAGTTCTGATGAGGTATCATGACGTCTGATGAGTATACACTTGCAGGGCAAAGGGCGAGGAGGAAGGAATTATTTTAAATGGACCGCCTCTGCCCGGAAATTCATCAGCTGTTCATCCCGCAATGATTGTGTTTTCAGCACCGGTAGCTTGTGGGTGCTTTATATGATTGCATGTCTACTTATATTAACTACATAATTATTAATATACACCTACTGTATGATAGCTTGCAAATTAATTCGCTAACTGACATTAGCCTGCTTAGCTACTTCTGAAGGAGGAAAATGTTTTATTTCTACCAATTTCCAAAAGCTAACCAAACAAAACTTGTGTTTGTGCATTAGTAGCACAATTTCCAACTTAATTACATTCGTTTTTTACTTACACTTGTATGTTGACTCCATATTGACGTTGAGGTTAAGTTCAGGGCTTAAGTTTAGGTCAAGTTTACAAATTGAACTATGGGGCTTTTCAGGCTCCGAAGTGAACACTCGCAAACTCCATTAAAAACGAGGGCTGAGGGGCTTGCGTTTGCAAACTTCCCTTGCTTGGCTAATCATTTGGACCAAAGACAAACAAAGCAGAGGGATTCCCCCAAGAGCCGAGGGCTGTCTACTTTGAGTTTGAACCACAGCCCATGTTTGTATGCAGCTTTATTAACTCAATATATATATTTTTACATTGTTTCAAACTGACATGTGACACGTATTAATGCCAAAATAACATGCAAAACAGGCAAGCCCCCCCAAAAAAATATTTATACATTTGTTAGTAAAAATGTTGGTCTCAGAGCCCCACCTGCCCTGAATGACGGGTCGCCACTGCTCAACACACAGCTTATTCTGCTCCACAGACATAAACAAAAACCAGACCACTTCTTGTGACTCTCACCACTCCACACTTTCTTCCAACACTCCAGATTTTTGGAGGATTGAAGGATTTCCCATCCAAAACCCTGACTAGGACCAAAAACGAGTCTAGTGGTTCCCTATTTTCCAACATAGCTTCACTTTTCTTGTTTACCTTTTTCTTCGCCACTGTAACCCACTCATTCTCACTTTCTGTACTATTAGCTTCACTCGACTCACTAGTAGTGTCAAACAAAACCCCAGTTTCCTCCATCTTCCGACAGTAATTCTCCCCGTTCATTGAACAACAAAAGGTTGCTAACCTCTTTTAGGATTTGACAAATTAGGTAAATATTGACCTCCCTATAGGCTGTCTCGTCGTCGTTGGTATCAGGCCTACCACTGTTGTCATCAGCTAACTTAATGATGGCGTTGAGTCGTGCCTGGCCGTGCAGTCATGAGTAAACGGGGAGTACAGGATGGGACTGAGCACGCACCCCTGAGGGCCACGTGTTGACGATCAGTGTGGCGGATGTTTTGTAAGCTTCCCTTACCACCTGGGTTGGCCTGTCAGGAAGAGCAGGAGCCAGGTGCAGAGGGAGGTGTTTAGTCCCAGGGTCCTTAGCTTAGTGATGAGCTTTGAGGGCACTCTGGTGTTGAATGCTTAGCTGTAGTCAATGAATAGCATTCTCACATAGGTGTTCCTTTTGTCCAGGTGGGAAAGGGCAGTGTGGAGTGCAATCGAGATTGCATCTATGGACCTGTTTGCGCGGGGGGCTTTTTGGAGTGGGTCTTGGGTTTCTGGGATAAGGGTTTCAGCCTTTCAAAGCACTTCATGGCTACAGATGTGAGTGCTATGGGTCGATAGTCATTTAGGCAGGTTAACTTAGTGTTCTTGGCACTATGGTGGTCTGCATGAAGCATGTTGGTATTTAAGATTCAGTCAGGGACATGTTGAAAATGTGAGTGAAGACATTTGCCAGTTGGTCTGCGCATGTTGAGTACTCGTCCTGGTAATCCGTCTGTCCTGCAGCCTTGTGAATGTTGACCTGTTTAAAAGCTTCACTCGCATCGGCTGCGGAGAGTGATCACAGTCATCTGGAACAGTGATGCTCTCATGCATGTTTCAGTGTTACTTTCCTCGACGCGAGCATAAAGTAATTTAGCTCAACTGGTAGGCTTGTCACTGGGCAGTTCTTGGCTGTGCTTCCCTTTGTAGTCTGTAAACATTTGCAAGCCCTGATACATCCGACGGGCGTCGGAGCCGGTGTGTATGATTTGATCTTAGTTCTGTATGACGCTTTCCATGTGATGTTTCGTCGGACGGCATATACGACAATCTCGCAGGTGAAGAAGCTGGATGTGGTGGTCCCGGATTGGTGGTACACGTGGTTTTTCGTTTGTGAGGCCGGTTGGACATATTGCCAAATTCTCTAAAACAGCGTTGGCGGTGCTTTATGGTAGAGAAATGAACATGAAATTCTGTGGCGACTGCTATGGTAGACATTCATGCAAATTGCACGCTACCTCAACTTGAGACATCTGTGCTATTGTGTGACAAAACTGCACATTTTATTGTTCCAGTATAATGTGTACCTGTGTAATGAGCATGCTGTTTAATCAGCTTCTTGATTTGACGCATCTGTCAGGTGGCTACATTATCTTGGCAAAGAGAAAATGCTTACTAAAATGGATGTAAACAAATTTGTAAAACATTTAAGAGAAATAAGCTGTTTTGCATATGGAACACGTCTGGGATTTTTTATTTCTGCTCATGACACATGAGACCAAACACATTTGTTGCGTTTTATTTTTTGTTCAGTGTATGTTTCTCACTCAGTGACGAGAGTGGTCACCTGTGACAATGGAGAAAAACGTCCAGTTCCTGATCTGTGGTAAGAACACACACATTCTATCCTGATGGTCTCTCCATAGTGCTGTCTGTTTCTTTACATTGTTTTTCTTGCCCTGCTAGATTCTGGAGTGATCTTCATTGAGAGAGCTCTGTATGGAAGGACTGACGGAACCACCTGCAAAGAAGGACGACCTGCCAACCAGCTGACCAACACACAGTGTTCACAGACTGGCACCCTGGAGGTCCTCTCACACAGGTACAGTCAGTATTTATTTGATAAAGACATGCTGGGATTCAGAGGCACTTTGTTGAAAAGCACATTGCAGTATCAATGTGCCTTTTTAAAGCCAATTTTCCTGATGTTCACAGTAAACACTGCAAATGTTTGCTTTAAATGTCAAGCGCTGCATGCTTGTTGACACCGTGTTTGATTAAATCCCAGCCATAGCTCATCTTACCTTCCTGATATCCCCCAGGTGCAATGGGAAAACAGGTGTGTGAAGTGAACACTGAAGTCTTCCGTACTTCTGACCCCTGTGTTGGAATCTACAAATACCTGGAAACCACCTACACCTGCCTCCCAGCAAGTCAGTCTGTTTCTATGTATAATAATACAAAATACTAAACCAGGCTAATGTCTGCTATGAAATGTATGTCTTTTATTTATGTCTGCCCAGCAGTGGCCAGTGTGGTGTGTAATTCCTGTTTGTTTTCTGGCAGCACGCAGCATCACTTGTGAAGGCTCTGATGTTCAACTAGAATGTGGTAAGGCTCTTGATGTTCAACTAGAATGTGGTAAGCTTGTCAACACTCTGCTATACAATATATCTCCTCTCATATGATGATATGATGATATGATGATATGATGATATGATGATATGATGATATGGATATGATGATATGATGATATGATATGATGATATGATGATATGATGATATGATGATATGATGATATATAGATATATAGATATATAGATATAGATATATAGATATATAGATATATAGATATATACACTGCTCAAAAAAATAAAGGGAACACTTTAACAACACAATGTAACTCCAAGTCAATCACACTTCTGTGAAATCAAACTGTCCACTTAGGAAGCAACACTGATTGACAAATGTCACATGCTGTTGTGCAAATGGAATAGACAACAGGTGGAAATGATTGGCAATTAGCAAGACACTCCCAATAAAGGAGTGGTTCTGCAGGTGGTGACCACAGACCACTTCTCAGTTCCTATGCTTCCTGGCTGATGTTTTGGTCACTTTTGAATGCTGGCGCTGCTTTCACTCTAGTGTTAGCATGAGATGGAGTCTAAAACCCACACAAGTGGCTCAGGTAGTGCAGCTCATCCAGGATGGAACATCAATGCGAGCTGTGGCAAGAAGAAGGTTGCTGTGTCTGTCAGCGTAGTGTCCAGAGCATGGAGGCGCTACCAGGAGACAGGCCAGTACATCAGGAGACGTGGAGGAGGCCGTAGGAGGGCAACAACCCAGCAGCAGGACCGCTACCTCCGCTTTGTGCGAGGAGGAGCAGGAGGAGCACTGCCAGAGCCCTGCAAAAGGACCTCCAGCAGGCCACAAGTGCATGTGTCTGCTCAAATGGTCAGAAACACTCCATCGGGGTGGTATGAGGGCCCGACGTCCACAGGTGGGGGGCTGTGCTTACAGCCCAACACCGTGCAGGACGTTTGGCATTTGCCAGAAAACAACAATTTTGGCAAATTCGCCACTGTGCCCTGTGCTCTTCACAGATGA
The DNA here is from genome assembly GCF_002021735.2 of Oncorhynchus kisutch. NCBI lineage: Eukaryota > Metazoa > Chordata > Actinopteri > Salmoniformes > Salmonidae > Oncorhynchus > Oncorhynchus kisutch. The sequence goes on from NW_022263705.1 coordinate 45,038, forward strand.
CAAGCAGGTTCACACTGAGCACGTGACAGACGTGACAGAGTCTGGAGACACCGTGGAGAACGTTCTGCTGCCTGCAACATTCTCCAGCATGTATGACCGGTTTGGCGGTGGGTCAGTCATGGTGTGGGGTGGCATTTCTTTTGGGGGCTGCACAG